>NC_056749.1:726692960-726712960 GCF_019279795.1 Protopterus annectens | reverse complement strand
AATACACGCATATACATCTCTACTAAAAACTACTTAGTTCATTCCATTAATAGGACTATTACTGTCATATTGTCTGGTTTATTCAGTGGCAGCCATACACATTTTTTAAAGTGCCAAGTGACATTTTACTACTTTATATTTATTTGGTATAACTACTACAAGCTAGATTGTTACTCACCAGTCTCACAACGCAGCCTTTGCAACCTACTGGTATGTGCTTCCTGGTTCACAGCCCACTCAGCTGCAGCTGTAATGAAAATAGAGAAACATTTATGCGTACCTATCCATCACATACACAGGCTGGACTTTGGTAAACAATTATTGCTATGAATACTTACACACTGCTGGGACATCTCCCCTGTCTCTTGCTTCTTGTACCCACTGTTCCAAGAGCTCCCTCTTCCTCCATTTCAAATCAGCATACTGGTGTTGGACCTGGTCACCAGTCTGAGGAATACAAGTGGCACTGGTGAAATCACGGGCAAGACTTTCCCATGCTTCCACTTTATATTGGAAGCCCTGGTACTGGTCCTGCAGCAATCTCATGTCATGTTTTTTTACCAGGAGTCCTACCATGACCTTGGACTCCTGTATGCCCCAGTGCTGCACCTGGAAGTGCATGCCCTCTCCAACACCTGCCATACTGCCTACAGTGGAAAGCTACAACCAGTTATGAGCTGTATTCCTGCCTGCAGGGTTTAAATACGGCTGATTTCCTGCCCTTTGCAATGATTTGACAGTTTTGAAAATGCTGAGCTAAGCCAAGCTATGGGAAAACTTGCTTAGCTAAATTTGGCAGTGCTTAAAGGGGCAGGTTCAGCATTGCATACCAATGGGGTAAATCCACTTAGCTGGGCTATCCATTGCTTAGTATTCCTATGTACACAATGCTTACACCCAGTCAACATAGCTGTGCAATGCTTAGCATTGCTTATGTTTTATTATACAATGACCCCCCCCAATTAATATTCCAAAACGTGCATGCTGATTGTTCAGTGTGCACATTGTAAATCATGGTTATAGTAATAGAAAAAGGTCCCGTCACCCCAACTTTTTCCATTAGTATAACTCTTTTTTTTTTTTTACAGCAACGGAGAACGCAAGGTCTCTGTTGCTTTTTATAACCTGTCTCGCTATGTTAAATGGGTTTAACATAGTGAGACGAGATTCTCCGCTGCTTTTTTTAAAGCTGTCTTGCTACATTAAACTCCTTTAACATAGCGAGACACTTTGTAAACAGCAACGGAGATCTTGCTTTCACTATGTTAAATGGGTTTAACATAGCGAGAAAAAGCAACGGAGATTCTCTGTTGCTTTTTCTTGCTATGTTAAACTCCTTTAACATAGCGAGACAGTTGGAGATCTTGCTTTCTCCGTTGCTTTTGCCCACAGCTCTGTTGTACTGCATAAGCATATGCATGCGCAGTACATAAGAACTGCTGCAGAATACCAGACAGCTGTGGAAGGGCAGCAAGGAGGTATTATATAATGCCATTATTTAAGAAAAGTAATTATTTTTCTTAAATAATGTCATTATATAATAGCACAACTCATCTGTCTGGTGTGTGGATTTACCCAGAGTTGTCTTTGTTTGGCCACTCGGGCTTCATCCTCGTGACCAAACCACACCAACTGTGGGTAAATCCAGCATTACCCACACCCAGGCATGGGTTATTGCTATATTATGTTGGTCTACCACCTGTATGGGATTGATTTATCATTCATTACATAATATAGATTTATTTACCTTCTCTGACATCCCCCAATGTGCTGTGATTAATTTATTCTTGTGTGACTATACTGTATGGGGCACTTGTGTTTATATGGGGGTTTCATTACTTTATTACACTGACACCTCACAGCTGGGCCTAATACACTACTCTGGTTGAGAAAAATCAGTTATTTCTTACATAAATATGTAAAAAATTAAAATGTTAATGTTTACTCATGCAAAATGGAAATGGCTTTGGTGAAGCTTGAACTGTGAATGACTACATGCAAGGAATATGCTCTAACCACTGCACTATTGCACTTATGTTTATGCTGGATGTCTATTGCTTTTTAACGTATCCTGCCATTTCAGCTAGGCTAAGCATAGCTAAGCAACGGGCACACCCGTGCAGCTATGCTTAAACTTTATTGCATATGTAAAACAAATTTATTTGTTGTGTCTTTTTATTTATACCCTTCAGAATATCCATGCTAATGCTGAACCTGTTATTCTATCAACTTTATGTTTTGTGGGATGATTGTCTCTTATGGCTTTGTCCACATTCCTTACTCTGATGGGTTGAGAAGTGTGCACTATGTGGATATGCTAAATCTGTTATTGTATCAACTTTTGGCTTGGTAGGAACAATTGTCCCTTATGGCTTTGTCCAGATTTCTAACCCTGATGGGTTGAGGTGTTAAGAGCATTCTTGCTCATTTTAAATTGCTGAATGGCAATTCTGGAGTGCAGGATGCGTGTGTATTGTGAGAGCTCTGCTCTCAGACATGTCCCCCTGTGCTTTTACATGGAACCGTGTCTGTTTTACAGCATGGCTGCGTGCCTTCATACATATGCATGGCACGCTGCTGTGCTGAACAAGAACGGTCCCTGCCATGCAGGAATAACTTATTTCTGCACGGCTGCTTGCTGAATCGGGGATGTACGTTTTGTTAATATGTTAATAATTCCATTATTTTTTCTTTTAGTTACTTAAAGGCCTTTATGAATTTGTGTTAGTCATTGGCCCTCCTGATATTTGTACCATACCACCATTTGTTTTAAATGTAGAGAAACAATTCCTTGCCAGTGACACAGAAGAGCTCAGAATATTATGCGGTTCTATTTAAGCCTTATCAGAGTTGATGAGAAGTACAATGGGACATGTTCATGTTTAGCAAGGAAAAATATCCCTTCTGAAAAATACAAGTGCCAAAGTTATTATGTTACTCAAACCCAGTAAGGACAGTCTAGACCTAAATAAATATTAACTAGTTCCTCTATTACAATAATATTATTCCAGAATTTGCAGGTACTAATCATCTAGGTTTTATTAAATGGATGCAAGGAGTACATGGTCCTGTTTAATTATAGCTTAACATTCAAAGATTTCATATGAAACACTCCATGCCTGATGTTGTGATACTGCTTGATTTTTACAAAGCATTTGAGTCTGTTTATTAAGATTCAAAGTTTAAGACTTCCCAGATTGTTTCATAAATACATTTTAGCTTTTATTTTCTAATCTCACTGCTGAAATTTATTCTAACCAAATCCTGTCTCAGCAGATTAAGATGAATTAATAGCATCTGTGACCTTTATTATTTGTATAAGTGGCCTTTATGGCAGACAACACTCTATTCTACAAACACAGTTGAGAGTGGGATTAAATTCCCAGAATCTGATATTTACTAATCAGTATAGTATGGAGATGATTGTGCATTATGGATTAGAGACCAGCTGACAATATGCAATCATTACTTACTACATTTAAGGAGATTGCTCATTTTTTAGGGTTGCTCTTAAATTGAAAAAAAAATAGTTCCCTTTCCTCTTACTGGTTTAACTTTAAAACGGTTTGTCAAGAGTATTTTCCTTTCCCATTTTGCAAGGAACTATGCTATACTATACTGTCTCTCTCCCCTCCCTGAAAGGGCTTGAACTTCTTAACTACCTTAGATTCCTTAGACTGACTATTGATCACAAGCTCATATTCAAACTCTCTAGTTTTTCTTCTCTGTCCACCTCTTTAACCCCTTACATTCCCAACTGCTCTCTAAGGTCAGAAAAACTCAATCTTCTAAACATATATAAGCCTTGTCGACCCCCTGGCCTCCTACTATTATCCTGCTCCCTAGCTAAACTCTGGAATTCTCTCCCTACCACCCTACGAAACACTCAAGAGTCACTCAAATTTCAAAACTTTTCTTCAGTCTCACCTCCTTTCAAAGTGGGAATGTTCCTGTACCCCTACCACATAAAGTCTTTAACACCATCTCCCACGTGCTATATCTTAGCCTTCTATCCCTGTGCTCTATTTCCCTTTGCCTCATAACTTTCCGTCAATCAACTCCCTTTCTCCACTATATACCACCCTTTAGCTCTCCTATCTAGGCTTCCTCTCCCTGTCCTCTCCTTATAGTTCTATATTTCTAAGTTCCAAAAAAAAGCTGTTTTTTTTTCTGTACATAAATGTTTTACATACTTGTTTTATTTTTCATCTGATAAGCTTGTGCTTTTAATATATTTGACTACATGAATCTCACTTTTGTAAATCATTACCTAGGATTAGAAATGTTATGTCTTTTTTAACAAATTGTATATTATTTCTATAATTTTACTATTCTACTACTTTATTTACTTTTGTATAACTATTGTAAAATTGTCTTTATCCTGTGGAGCTTTTCTCCCCAGGGCTCCACTGAAAACGGGCTCTTCCAGGCCCAGTGGACTATCCCGGTCATCAAACTCTAATAAATAAATAAATAAATACATAAAATAATGTATATGAAAACCATAATGATTGTTTACATGCATAAGTTGTCAGAATTCAGTACTAAACCTCTACTTCAACAAATTCAGGTCTAATTGTGGGATTCGCAAATGTTTTTTTCTGTGGAGCAGCAATGTAGCCACTCCTGCATGGAATATGGCCACTGAGCGATCCAGGAACATGCCATTTTGACGTGCAAGAGTGAGCTGACACTGTTCCTGCATGAAAACCTGTGCAGGATGCTAATTACCTCATTTGCTGGTGACAAACATGCAAATGAGGTGAATTAGAGATCCAGGAAGCAGGCAGTTAACCATGCGGGAACAGTGTAAGGTGCAGAAATGTATTCGGCTACTAACTGAATACATTTTTGCAAAAATGAAAACGGAGCCATGACAGCTCCAATAAAAACATTTACCCTAATCTGTAGGCATGTTAATGGCCAAATATATGGCCACTTGACAGGGAAAACCCTTTAATTTTTATAAAAATAAAAGTTTATTTTACTGTGACCCATCTCAGCCATTGAAGCATAGGTCAGCGCTGCACAAATGGGATCATGGGGAAATAAAATAGTGAAAGGCTCTTGTGTAGTGCAGTAACTACAGATTAAAGCAGTGGGTATGTTAATGAGGGGACTTATACTGAATGACAAAATTCTTCTAAGTGTCACACTGCACCTAACCGTGAAGGTGCTCTAACACCATTGTGTAGGCAGGAGGAGCAATTAACATGAAAATGGGGGGTGTCATGCTTGCTGTAAGCACATTGGAGCTCCATTGCCTGGGTTTGCGCTTAGCTAAGCACAGCTAAGTGAGGGTGTGTCTGAGGCTGTATAGTCTCATTCCATGAACTGAGGAGAGTGTTCGCACACAGGGGAGGGCATTTCTTGCTCTTTACAATACCTAAATGGGTCTGCGCAGTGCAACACGGGGCTTAAAAAGGAAGGATATAGGGAAAAAAAGTAAATAGCAGAACAAGGGAAATGCAGTACAAATCGGAAATATGAGATTCTACAACTCCCAATGGGCCATTGAAAGCACTCAGTAATACAGCTGGCAGGTGGCTGCATCGCTGAAAATGGGAGAAGATGTAAAAAGAAGATATAAAGGGCAACATAACAATAAAGGAGAAATAAAGTAGAAATCATTACTATGGGACTCTTGCAATTCACAGTGGGTCATGCAAAGCACACAATAATACAGCTGACAGGTGGCTGCATAGCAGAAAATGGGAGGAGATGTAAAAAAATAAATAAAGGGCAACAGCACAATAAAGGATAAATGAAGTAGAAAGCACTAATATGGGACTCTTGCAACTCACAATGGGCCATGCAAAGCACACAATAATACAGCTTGCAGGTGGCTGCATAGCTGAAAATGGGGGGAGATGTAAGTAAAAAATAATTAAAAAAAGGGCAACAGCAGAATAAAGGCAATCATGCACAAATTACCACTAATGCCTCTAAAACTCACAGTGGCCAAATTAAAGACATGAGTAATATAGGTGGCAGCTGGAATGCATCATAGTCAGCCAATCATACAGGCAGCATCTGCAGCACAGCAGTATAAAGTATGGAAACATCTTACAGTCTGGTTTTGTCTCACAAACTGCACCATTGGTGTATACATGTGGGGGAATTTTAACTGGAAAGATTTTAGGGGATGCCATTGCATTGATCCATCAGTATGTGCTAGAGGCTGAGGGCAGAGAGGAGGATAATGCTGACAACCATCCCAGACTGAGGAGGAGGAGAAGAGTGTTCAGACCCAGGGTAACCTACCAGGGGATACATGATCTGAAGATTGTAGAGTGCTACAGGGTGGGCAGAGACATACTTAAGAAAATCACTGAGCTTTGCCAGCCTCAACTCAGCTAGAACCAACAGAGAGAAACCCATCCCAGTGGATACAAAGGTATGTGTACCCTTAAGAATTCTAGCTACAGGTACTTTCTAAAGACCTACTGGGGGCATCATGGGAGTCTGACCGGCATTTGCATCCAGGGTACTCCACCAGTTCATGGATGCCATGCTATCACATGCCGGTGAACACATTTACTTCCCCAACACCTGTGAGGAGAGGACCAACAATACACTTCTCTTCCACCATGTAGCAGAATATCCAGAGGTACTGGGTGTGATAGACTGCATACACATCCACATCAAAGCACCACCTGGTGAACAGGGTAGGGCCTACATAAACTGCAAAGGATTCCTCTCCATCAACTGCCAGGTCATGTGCAATGCCCAGGGCATTATCATGACTGTGTGTGCTGGCAGACCTGGAAGCTATCATGACTCCCATATCTGGCATTTGTCACAGCCATACCAGGCATTTGCCAGTGGGGGCATCCTGTATGGCCATCTGGTGGGGGATGCTGCCTGTGCACTGGAGCTGTGAATGATGACACCCATCAGAAATCCACCCACACCCACACACGAATGGCATAATGAAGCACATTCACAAGCCAGGATCATTATAGAGCATGAGTTTGGGATGCTCAAGTCACAGTTCTGCCGCCTTGACATATCTGGTGGAGCCTTGCATTACTCTCCAGCCACATGTGCACACATGTTCATGGTATGTGCCATGCTGCATAACATCATCCTGTGGAAACAGCTATGCAGGAACAGCATGGGGAAGGGCCACACAGCCCACCACCATTGCCTAGGTCCCCATAGGCACAGAGGGACTCACAGGAGGAGACCCCTGAGCCTACTCCCATAGACAGATGGAGACATGCTGAGTATAATCACGCCTTGGCAAAGAGACAATGCATAGCACAAACGCTGACACCGTAAGGACCCCAGGGACTGACACCTCTCTCTGACTCACTCACACAGTAAAATGAATGATACACACATCACATTACCTGTAACTTGCCAAGTATATGCAGTGTACTATGTGCATCAAACATAGACAGCACTCAAGCACTGCCCTCACAACTGCCACAAGCACAAGGTAAGTCAGTCTTCTTAACAATAAATGAATAGAATAGTATTTTCTGCTAGTATATCTATGGTAATGCTGCATTCATGCAAGATAATGGGGTGGCCTACTGGGATAGCAGCACAAAACTGACAGCTATGTGGGACACCAGGAAATGTTTGGCCAAAACTGGTCTTCACACACTATGCAGTAGTACCCAAGGTGGCAAATCCCACTGCAGTATATGTGTGGAGACAGCTAACTGGGGGGGTCATAGGTCATAGGCATGGATGTCAGGGTGGGCTCCCATAACCACCCATCACACCCACACAGCAAGTCAGTTGTAGAAAACCACAGAGAAGTGTTTGGTAAAGGCACACACATGGCGACAATGTTGAATTAAACCCCTACAGACTCACACAGTGATGGCACAGCAGGACCTGCAGTTGCAGTAAGGCTATGCAGGGTAAGAAGTCTGAAACTCAAATGTATGCCAATACAATCTGACCTGGGCTCTTTACCTGATATGCTTCCAGTCCCCAAGACAGGGCACAATAGTATGGTAAATGGAACCAAAATGTAAAGCAAATATCAGCACAGACTGTGCAGATGTGTTCATAGGTTCATAGGTTCATAGGTTAGTTAGGCTACTATCTGCCCCAGGCATTTATAAAGCCAGAGTGTGTGTGTGTGGCTTTCTCCACCCCTTAGGAATATGCATGCCCTTTAGGGTTTAGTTGGTTACTGTGCCTCTTAGTAGTGACAGATAGATGGGGTAAACCTATCACTCTCATCCCATCCATCCACACTCAGTCAAGATTTCTCAGTTGCCCATGATTGCCAACACCTAGCATGGATTGGGATTGGATTCCATTTGTCCTCCAGCACTGTTATGAATTTGTCCCTCCAGCACGTCCCCCTTTATTTGCTTCTGTGATTTCTTTCTCGTTCTGCTCTCGTGGTGGGATTGGATTTGGTTTACTGAGATAACGTCAGGCACATTAATTGGACATGGAGGCGTGGCTCTGGGCTGGCAGGCACAGATCACCTCTGCTGGCAGCAACAGACATATGTTTAAGACGAGTTATCGAGAGCATTTGGAAGCATATGGTTTATGACCTTTATCCTCAACTTGAGGAACTTTTGGGGTCTTGGGGCATACCTGCAATGCGCAGGTCAAAGATAGAATCCAATCCTGGGATCTCAATAGGGCACAATGGCCTCTCTTGATAATAATAGAACAGCACCGACCTCTCATGACCTATGTGAATGTGATCTGAAAATGAGAGGAATATGTCAGGTCTTCTCACAGAGTGGCTGATTAACCAAATGAAAGTGGAGGAGTCCCACCTCCTGTCAAATTTGTACCTGTTACCCCTCCGGCATAACTATTTTTTACTTATTTTAGGTATTTGTGGGTACTGGGTTTTTTCCAGCCTAAAGGGTGAGGCTATACATTTTTTTATACAAGGCCATGGCTCTCAGCTGCAGCCCATGTTATCCGCTTTCATGAATCTCTGTCAGATGTTTGTGTCCTATGAGTGTCTGTGTGGAAAAATAAGTTTCTGTGTCCCAGTGTCTTTCACAACCCTAATCCTCCTGACCCTGCCTGTCTGACATAAAAAAAATAACGAACAAGAGGTGGGTTCTGTGGTCTGCCCTGTGGCGGAGCACCATGACTGACAGAGGTTTACATAAGGCATAGAGTTTGTTGCAACTGTGACCTTGGTGCTGTGTCAAGCTCTTGTGAACCCATCTTGGGACATTGTGACATATGGGTTATCAATGTATGGTGTGAGTGTCTCCAATGCCCGATCGTGCAAAAGCCAGGATTATTTGACAAAGGTACTGTGTGACAAAAATCTGCCTTCCTTCAATTCAAAGTTAAACTGAAAAAAAGAAGATCGATCAAGGCTGGAAGGCAGTGGGCTCGCTTATGTGTAATAAAGTTCCCAATGTCTGAGTACCGGCTCTGTCTTTGTTTGTCATGGCTTTTATGAGGCCTCTCCATTGCTTTTGTAGTGAGGCTAAGACAAGTCGGGGGGGTGGTGCTGGGCTTGTCCGGTGAGGCTAAGCTTTGTGTTGTGGCACTGTTGGGCCTGTTACTCACTCTTCTTTGAATTATCCTGCAGTGGCTCTCAGATGCAACAGCATTGTTATGGTGTTATTGTTTAGTTAGTTATTTCTTCATTTGGGGCAGCCGAGAAATGGGCACTCCATTGATGCTGTGTTTTGTTACTTTAGAGGCGGCTCTCATTGTCCAATCTGGGATGTTAGGGAGGATATCTGGGAGTTTGGATCTGGGTTTCTCCTTTGGGGTAGGGAGGGATGTTTTTGCACTTGTGTTGTCTGTTTTTTCTGGCATGTCAGTGGGTCCAGTGTTTATTGTATCATTTTGATTTTGACTAAAGCATGCTTTTGAGTTTCTTTAGGGATTTTTGCCTTTCAGCTAAAGAAAGCCTTTAGTTGTTGTGTTTGTTTTTTTTTTTTTGCGATTTTTTGGCCTTGGATGATTTTATGAGTAGAAGGAGTTTTGTTAGATTTTAAGAGAGATCATTTCCCTGCTCTTTGTTTTGCTTACGGCAAAGGATTCAGTAGTCCTCCATTGTGGTCCCACTGGTTTAGGGCCCTTGTGGACCACACGCCTTGGGGTTGAAGTGTCAAGTTACTTTTGGAAAGTTGCCCATGATTCATGTTAGGGTGAAGTGTGTGTGGATTTGGCATTTGCAAAGGATTCAAGTTCTGGTCAGGAGGTGTCCTGGGGGTGAGAAGAAGTCCTCATGTTCAGTTCAGTCTTAGTAGTATATGAATGTGAATTTTTGGTGACCATGTGTGGTGGTCTTTTGTGCAGGGGATTCAATCTATGATTTTTGGGCTAGGTGTTAGCATGAAGATGTTTCAGTTTTGGATTATACTTTTGTCCCCGGTGGGGTGTGGTCAGGTCTAGTATATTGTCTGTCTCTGTTTGGGTTCTAGTGTGTCTTGTTCCTGAGTGTGAGGGATGCATCTTTGTTAGTGTATTGGCAAGGGTGTTGGGGGCCTGGAGTAATGGTGTAGGGATGGTCTCCGATGTTTTGGTCTTTAGATTTTGAGGTGGGTATCTAGTTTTGGAGAGACCTCCATGTTCTCTAGTGGGGTCAGGAAGGAGATGCCGTTCCTGAGAGGGTGATGGTACCTGAGTTTGAAGTGTGCAAACTGTAAGAGTTGCCAACCAGGTGGTTAGTTTTGCACAGGATGGTCTCCGATGGGAGCCTTGAATGCGGTGGCTGGCATCTTACCCGGAAGATGTCTGGCAACTCCTGGCCTTGTAGTAAGGTTTTGCTCCTTTTGTAGCATGATATGAGGGTAACCACGTCACCTTGAGGGTGCTCTCAAGGCTTGAAGAAGGGGCAAGAGCACTGAGAAATTGAGCATTGTTCTCCCTTGAGGTAGAAGGCCTGGCGAGGCAGCGTTGCTTGTTACTGAGGTCTTCCTTGAGCTTAGTTTATTTATCCTTTTTTTTTTAACCAGTGTCTAGTGAGAGCAGAACTGGGGCCTTTTGTCTTGGTGGCACAGTGGGGAAGCTGCAGAGGGTGGCCAATATCCCGAGTCTTAAGCTTATGGCAAATTGCAGCCGACGGTAATGTCAAGCTCAGTACAGTTGACATTTGTGTCCCCCCATATACCCACACAAATGCAGTAACATATATGTTTGCATGGAAATAGCAACATAGCACACACTGGCAGGGCTGTACCAATACACAAGAAGACATGTTGCCTGTCCACAATATGCAGGGGTTAATGAGCTATGTGTATGTGTGGTTAATACTGTCTGGATCTGGCCAGCATGTTCTCCTTGCAGTCGTCTTGCACTGCCCTAGGTACAGAGCTGCCTTTGACAGGGCCATGTGCAGATAAATGCAGTGCCAACTGTTATACATGTCAGTGACACCCACAGCTCTGGCACTGACAAACCTGAAAGTCACAGTGCTATGTGGAATATACTACACATGTTAGTGACATCTTGAAGGATGTGTAGCAGAGGTGCCAAGGCTTTTGTGAATATAAGTGCTTTGTGGTATTGTTGCCAGTAGTCATTCTTAATATTTCTTTTTTTTATGTTTGCTTTTACAAATAATGGACATGCCTGCACAGTTGAATGCACTCTGTACCCACACCCATAACCCTCAACCTCTGACAGCAAGATGTCTGGACAAGGGTAGAAATAAAAGTAGAACAAAAGTGCTATGATAAGCATGTGTTGTAAATATCATCCTCAAATACTGAGAAAGTTGGTAGGGTTGGCAGGAATTATCTGTAGGTTATGTATTCTGAAACAGTAATGTCTGTACTATTTTTTTAACATCACACTTCAATTATATGTAACTAACTTGCCATAAAAACTGAAGTTTACATAGAAAGGATGAAACCTCTAGCCAAACACCTGGACAACCTGCCAAAAAATGTACAGGTCAGAGGTATCCACACACACAAGGATATGACATGTCAGGTTAGAAAGATACCACACAAGCAGGAGATCCCCAGCCAGTATATCACCAGGTTGCTGGACTGTTTACACAACTGTGTGTCATTACCACACTGGCTGTAGCCACACTGCACAAATGGCCTTGTTGGGCAAGAATTTGCATAGTTGCCCTCATAATATTGCTCTGTGCATCATACAACTGGTATTCCTCTGGTCACTGTGATGATCTGAGAATGTCTGGCACTAGGTAATCACACAATACAGTGCAGTTTCAGACTACAGATATGTCAGAAAATGTTTGCTAAACAAAACAAATACCCTGAGGAAAGTCCTGTGTACTCCTGAGAGGTATGTCTGTAGCACACAAAACCCTGGACTGGAGTACACCCATCTCTGAAATGGAGTCCCACCCTAACTATAGAAGGTCACACTGTTCATGCTCCTACACTTAGAGAATCACAAGATATTGCAGGCCATGTTGGAACCCACATCGGAATATATGACTGTATTGTGTATATATGTCTATGCATACAGACAGCTATGTACACCTCAACTGCCCCACCCCCCAACATGCACATCACTGAATTATTTTATATATTTGCTAACATTATTTGCTGTTTTCTGATATCTTCTGAAACTGGATCCCCTATTCCTGTGGTAGTGTTAAAGTTTATAAAACTGGTCTAACAGCTTTTGTGTTATTTGATTGTTTCAAGGCTTGCTGATTTAGAAATAGTCCTTGTTTGTAAATTCCTGTATACACTGTTAGAATCTCCTTGTTTTCTGACTGAAGAGTGCCTCTCAAACAATCTGGAAATATATCGCTGATAAGTATATTTCTTGGCACTTTAACTTTTCAGAGTTCTGAATTGTCTTAATTTTTTCCTGACTGAATTATTTTATATATTTGCTGACATTGTTTGCTGTTTTCTGATCTGTTCTGAAACTGGTTTTCTCCCTCCCTATTCCTGTGGTGTTGTTATAGTTGGTGGCTTTGCAGTTGCCTGTCCCTACTGTAAATTTGTTCTGGGACATTCCTCCCAGTCTAGTGTTCATTCTACCTGATACAGAGAACACATTTGAGAAGACCAACCCACTTAGTTTCTTAACATTGAATAATCTTCTGCTTCTCCTTCCTCCCTTTGGACTTTATTAACAAAAAAAATCTCCTTGTGCTCTGACTGAGTGTGCTTCTCAGCTGATAAGTGTATTTTTTGGCACTTTTAACTGTTCAGAGTTGGATAAAATAACAATTGAATTTAGTTCCGAATACATTTTTAATAAATTGCATTTATTTAAACTGTATTTGCTTTGATACTGCTACACACTCAAGTGTGCTAGCTTGCACTGCACTTGAACTGTTTTAGTGCTGTTTTAGCTGCTTTCTGGAAAAAAATCTAAGCTTGTTTCCTACCTTTCCTGTAACTAGTCTAGTCCAGTTGCTGTATCCAGGACTGTTGGTAAGCTTCTGAGTCCCCCAAGCCTTTCTGTATTGGAGGAAAGACTTCTAGTTTATCAATGGGAGTGGTAAGCACTAGGAGGCCTATATACCACAAGAGGAGTGGTTTCTGGCCCAGAAATTGTAGTCTATTGGCCGTCCAGGCAGTTTTTCTATGTCTTTCAACTTTCTGGTTTAAGAGCTCATGTTTGCACTTGTTTCCCACCTTTTCTGTAACTAGTCTAGTCCAGATACAGATTTGCTGTATCCAGGACTGTTTGTAAGCTTATGAGCCCCCCCCCCAAGCCTTTCTGTATTGGAGGGAAGCCTTATAGCTTATCAGTGGTAGTGATAAGCACTAGGTCACCCCTCTACCACAAGAGGAGTGGTTTCTGGCCCAGAAATGATAGTTTATTGGCCATTTGGGCAGTTTTTCCATCTCCTTCAACTTTCTGGTTTAAAAGCCCATGTTTGCCCTTTTCCCAACTTTCCTGTAACTAGTCCAGTCCAGATACAGATTTGTTGTATCCATGACTGTTTGTAAGCTTCTGAGCAGTGCCAAATTCTGCTCTTCAAATTTTTCCCTTAGATCTGCTTATCTCCTCTCCTGTACTTTTACTAGCTTATTAGTTTAGCACTCTACCAGACTTCTTGTAGCAATTATTGTAGCACACAAAAGTGCTACCAGCACTTAACGTTCTACAAGGAAAAACCTCCAGTACTTATTATTGATGCCCTCCCCTCCAGGCATGTCTAAAGGTCAGTTCTCTGTGCTTTCTACTATTAACCTGGTGAACTTGGGCAGTCTGAGGCTATGTAGCAACTGCCTCATGTACATTGACAACCCTCTCCTCTTACCTCCCAACACTCAGACTTGCGAGAGATACACTTATATAGATATATTGGAAGCCCCCTACTCTCCAACCAAGACCAGAATAGCTGGCTCAAGAGGAGAAGGTCGACACTTCCACCACACCACATGGAACACATAGCCCTTCAGAACACACACCAGCACTGTGTTCACATAAAAATACAAATTGCACACCCACCTTCGCTGAGGATCTCAATAAAAATCTACCCAAACAGCAAAGACCTTTAAGGCAGAAACATACTCCACCACCACAACACAATGCTAATCATGAGACACATAACTCTCCTAAACAGTTTGCCACTCAACCAAGACCCCTAAGGCTAAACAGCATGCCCAACACATTAGTCATAGGTGACTCGATAGCGAGGCAAGCTGATATCCCACTCACTAGGTTGAATAAGGAGAAAGTAACAGTCAGCTGCCTATCAGGTGCCAGGATCTGCCACATAACACACACACTCAGGTCCCTCAACAAGTACAAATATGACTGTTATTGTACAAGTAGGTGTGAATGACTTAAGACGTACCTTCCTGGACTACATTAAAAGAGACATGAAGGAGCTCTCGGATTATGTAGCCCAGGTGGGTATGACCCTAGCCCTGAGCAACATCCTACCATTATCCAGAATTATACCACAGTACAAACAGAAAATGATTGATTTCAACAACTGGCTAAGTTTCTGGTGTCATTCTAAGGGGATCCAGTATCTGTCTGCCTGGGATGACATGATGGATAGACCTCAGTGCTTTGCCAGAGTTGGCCTGCATCTGTCACTCCTTGGCTTTGGGATACTGGCCAAGGCTCTTGCCACCTCTATAGTGTCTTTTTTAGGTAGTGTTCCAAATCCCAAATTCCCACCATAACAACTGCAAACAAATGCAATCTGAGGGTCATGCTGCTCAATGCTAGAAGTCTAAATCTCAAAATGCACTCACTCGAAGCACTCCTTAAAATGGAGAACATCAACATTTGTGCTGTAACAAAGACCTGGTTCAAGGCAGCAGAAAGCACCCCTGCACTACCAGGCTATAACTCATTCCACACCTTTCGGCCCCAGAACTAGGACCAAAGCTCCAAAGGCAGTGGTGTTTACATATTTATAAAGGATGCGCATACCTCCAGACTGGTAGCCCAACATAATGCACTTGAGATACTTCAGGTGCAGCTAACATTGGTAAGACAGCGATTTTGGTTGTAGCCTGCTATAGGTCCCCAACCATGTCCCAAGACTCACACTCCACTTTCCTAAGCACCCTGGAGAATATTAGGGCCCAACCTAACACTCTCATGCTGGGCGACTTCAACTACCCCTCCATTAAATGGGAAAACTACTCATGTACCAATACACTTACCTAACGCTTTCTGGAATTCATTAATTCCAGTGCCCTGGGACAGCTCATTCTTTCCCCCCACTAGAGGTAGCAACATCCTTGACCTGGTCATTACTAGCACAGGCGGCCATTGCTCTTTACCAATAGTCAACTCCTTCACTGGTTAGATCCAACCACAAGCTAATCACCTTGGAAATCCACATCCCTCCCATTATCCCCACAAAGGTAACCACCATGAAAAACTTCTCCAAAGCTAACTTTGGGCTCCTAAAAACAGAGGTGGCTAACTTCATGGCACCCATGTAAATGGAGAATAGTTGCATGACCACCAAATCACACACCGATGCACTGTATGATCATGTACACAAATGCAATGATCTCGCCATATACAATAGAACCAAGATGCTCTCCTCAAAAAAAAGGAAGCCAGTCTGGTGGTCCTCTGCCATTAGCAAACTCTACAACAGAAGGAGAGAACTGATGTGAAATAAAATGAAGTGTCAACACTGGAAAAACTCCCTTATCAGCTGCAACAAAAGGTTGAGATCCCTCAGAAAATCCTCTAAAGCTAGCTATAAAAACAGAATTGCAGCAGATAGTAAAGAAAAACACAAGGCATTCTATAGTTATGTAAAGAATCTCCATGGCAATACCCAGATTTGGTCTAAGATACTGCACAATGGTACCTCCTATACCAAGCCAACAGATATTGCCAAAATACTGTCTGACAGATTCATTGCCAACTTTACCCCTCTGCCCCCCAAAGGACCAATCACAATACCAGTAGATTGCCAGGTACCCAGTATTACTGCTGCACAGGTTAAAACAGCACTGTCCAAAGCCAAGAATACAGCTTCTATGGGACCTGACAATATATCTGGCTGGGTTTTATATGAACTACAAAGTGAACTGGCACCTCACATGTGTACCATGTTCAATCACAGCCTCATCTCAGTCTTTGTCCCTACCGAATGGTACACTGCTACAGTCATCCCTCTCCTCAAAAGAGGAGTGACTACAGACCCCAGCAACTATCGTCCCATTAGTCTTCTGAGTCTGATATAAAAAGCTATGGAACGCATCATCATGGACCTAATAAACAAGGACATAGGGAATCTCCAAGCGCTGGAAGCTACACAGTTTGGTTTTGTGAAGGGTAGATCATGCCTGCTCAACTTGGTCGACTTCTTTGAGTCAGTCATCAGACCTGTGGATTAAAGCAAGGTGGTTCATACAGCCTACCACGATCTGGCCAAGGTCTTTGATACCATTCCCCACTTAGGAATCATAGAGAACCTCACTAAGCTAGGCATCAACCCCTATATCACTAGGTGGGTTGTAAACTGGCTCACAGATAGAGCCCACAGTGTGAAAGTAGCTGACTCCAAGTCAGACTGTTGACCAGTCACGAGTGGAGTCCCACAGGGTTTGATCCTGGGTCCTCTCCTGTTAGGTGTCTACTTCTATGAAGTCCAGGCCAACACGAAGGGACTCTGGCTGACAAAGTTCGCAGATGATTGTAAGTTGGGAGCTATTATTAGCTCCCAATGTGATGTTGACATCCTACAGAAAGGCCTCAATTAGACCAACGACTGGTGTCAGAACCATGGCTTTAAGCTCAATACCAAAACATTTTTCATCATCCCCCTTGAGAAAAACCCAGTACCCATGAATTACCACATCGATGGTAGTCCATTGAACACAGAAGGCATTATAAGAGATCTAGGAACACAGGTTGACAGTAACCTGTCTTTTGATCACCACATTGCCACTGTGGTCAGAAAGCCCTTCTATGTGGCACATCTCATTACTAAGGGTTTTGCATCCAGGAAGAAAGAGGTCATTGTCTCCAGCTACTCTTCCCTCATAAGGCCACTTATTGAGTACAATGCCCCGCAAAAGAACCTCACAAAGAGGATCCTAACACATGTCCTATATGGACAGACTCAAAAAACTCCAACTATTCTCTGTCTCATATCACCTACTTAGAGGCAATCTCTGCTTGACTTACAAAGCCATGTCTGACCCAGCTCTGATAGAAATGCTACATCTAAAGAAATCCCAATACCTCCACACAACACACTCCAGAGACCTCAACTTCACTACCACAATCAACAGTACATGCTGGAGGGACAGGTTTATAACCCAGAGATTGCCCATGCTATGGAATAGACTTCCCATACATGTCGAGCAGAGCACCTCACTGGCCCTCTTAATGAGAACTCTTGATGAGTGGATGGGAAATACAAAATTCACCCCGGGGATCACTCCAGTTGCTCTACTCAACAGAGGCACTAGGAACTCGGTTGGCATGATGCCAGGGTAATCCTATGGGCTAGACTTGTAAAGGCTCCAGGGCCATTAGCCTAGTACATACCTATGAACCTATGTAATATATCTGCAACTGTTGCATGAGATACACATACACACACACACACACATATATATATATATATATATATATATATATATATATATATATATATATATGGGCAGCAGATAACATATGTCAAGCATACACACACATAGATGTGGGGAACTGAGAGAAAAACAGTGATACAGAGACACAGGGGGGCACAGAGTGAGTCACACACATGGATACCCTGAATGGCATACAGTGATGTCCTGCTCTGGATAGTGGCATACCAGTTGTAAAGAGTTGCATATGCCAGCATTAATGGTGAGCCCCATTGTGTAACAGTAGTGAGGTTGAGTTTATATCACATCACCTGACTGTGTGTGTGTGTGTGTGTGTGTGTGTGTGTGTGTGTGTGTGTGTGTGTGTGTGTGTGTGTGTGTGTGTGTGTGTGTGTGTGTGTGTGTGTGTGTGTGTGTGTGTGTGTGTGTGTGTGTATCATCATAGGTCCAAGTATTAGGAGACTCTTCCCACTCAATACACTTCACATCGCCCTACTTCACAAGATCTGCTTTCATTCACCTTAAAAGTACCACTGGACACCAATCACCTCTATAAGCTCTGTAGAGTGTGTGATAAATGCTTAGTCTATATGTAGGAGACTCTTCCCACTCAATACACTTCACATTGCCGTACTTCACAAGATCTGCTTTCATTCACCTTAAAAGTACCATTGGACACCAATCACCTCTATAAGCTCTGTAGAGTGTGTGATAAATGCTTAGTCTATATGGCCAGATGCAGACACTGCACTTCTTTTTATATAGGCAAGACTCTAAGAATGCTTAAGGAACACATTCTGCAGCACTTAGGGGATATAAGGCATACTAATTTACTTAATGCATTAGTTAAGCATGTCTCCCTGCATTCTGACCATGTGTTTGAATTTTCGGTTTTGCAAATGGAAGCAGTGGATTTGAAAAGGGGGGGGGATTTTAATAATAGGCTGGAGCTGGCAGAGACAAAGTGGATTACTGGCTACAGGCAGATAAGTCTCCAGGGCTTAATGCTGTTATCCCTATAAAGCCACTACTTAAGAAGCGTAGATCACATCAGTAATTAATGGATGTTTTTAATTGGATAATAGTTTTTGTTTTTTTTATTATATAAAGGGTCTTAGAATGTTTGTGTTAATGGATCTTATGATGCACAATTGTGTGTTGAAGCACTTATCCTGTTTGTTTGCAATAAAGTCCTGCATGATATCAGCCACGGTGGACATTTGGTTCATTGTTTTCTCATTTGTTTGTATGTTATTCTACTGAGCGACCTTCAAATGCATTGAGTATTTCTTGTTTTTTTTTATTTCTGACAATTGTTGACAGACTGTCAAGATTGTGTAGTAGTGTATTGTGCCAATGTTATTTGGCCTGTGTAGGGAGGGGCATGTATGTATGTGTTATTGCACCTTTTCTATCTGCCTGTGCATGCTGCTCCTGTTTTTGGTGGTCTATTGGCTGTATATGTTTCTAGCGGCAGACTGAGACATGTCCCATACCACATTCAGGCAACATAGTGCACTGTGAATTGGGCCAGTATATGTGGGGGTAGTGTGTGTGTGTGTGTGTGTGTGTGTGTGTGTGTGTGTGTGTGTGTGTGTGTGTGTGTGTGTGTGTGTGTGTGTGTGTGTGTGTGTGTGTGTGTGTGTGTGTGTGTGGCAAACATGTTGAGATGCTTTTGTTCACATAGTCCTTATACTGTACTGTTCCTTTGGCATACTGGTATGTCACTGTGACTGTGATGATATTGGTAGTGGGTATGCACTTTCACACTGGTGT
Source organism: Protopterus annectens (assembly GCF_019279795.1). NCBI lineage: Eukaryota > Metazoa > Chordata > Ceratodontiformes > Protopteridae > Protopterus > Protopterus annectens. Next base: position 726,693,249 of record NC_056749.1, on the reverse strand, counting down.
CTATTTTTCAGTGCTGTGACATCCCTGTAGTGCCTGATATATTAGCCAATACATGTGTAAATCCCCCTAGCGGATATGGGTTAGTGTTGTATCAGTCTGACTGTAGTCTGGACAGTGCTTGGTGACATGCTTAGCAGCTGAGTGTAGTTTCCCTAATGTGATATTATGTCCAGATATTTGTAGGATGTAGTGTTGCCTGGCCCCCATAAGTGCTGTGTATTTCTGACACATCAGTGGGCTGATGTGAGGATTTCAGTCACTAACTATTAGGAGGTATTTTAATGTTGGA
>NC_056749.1:726637960-726687960 GCF_019279795.1 Protopterus annectens | reverse complement strand
TTCCTTGCCTGTGTGGGGGACAATACAGAGGTGTGGGGGCTACAGCTTCACAGACAGTAGGTGGAAATACCTCACAGGACAGGACATGTGGAAACAGCCTAACCACATGGGGGACAAAGCTCCAGAAGTGGGTACAGATTGTATGTCATTAGTGCTGTTATACACATGGAGGGTTGCTAGATTGACAGGGTTCATCTAGACATGCAATTACTGGCTCATTTGACATCTGACAGTGATATACCTCTGACATACCTCTCAAATGACATGTTGTCCACAGACTGGCCAGATGTTTGCCTGTTATGCTTGGTCTGTTCCTCAAATAACATTTGTTTTTGTGGGGTTGGTAGGATAATGTAAGGATTGTAGTCAGTAACTGTTGACATCCATTGGTGTTCCAGACATCATATCCTTCAGGGATGTTATGTTACCGCAACACATGTAACACCAGCTACTGTTTCAGTTTGTAACACCATTATGTGTGATGTGTCCCTCTTTCCAGCTCCCTGTCCCACAAGTACATCATGTATTGTCCAGATGTCCTGCATTACGAGGTACAGAGGTATGGTATATCATTAATTACCAACTGTACCCCAGCTATCATCTCAATGACCTGGCAGACTCCTGGCCATGGTATGCAGCAGTGGCCAGGATTATGGTTCCACACCCTGGTAATTCTGTGAAAATCTGTGCATATGACAGTTATGTATGTCTGGCCATTGTGAACTGACTGCCAATATTGTGTAGCAGTGTTGTGTGTAAATGTTCGTTGGGCTGAGTAGGGAGAGTAGCAGATGTCAGTGCCATACATCCTTTACATATCTGACTCTGCATGCTGCTAGAGGTGCTGGTAATCTATCAGGTCTGTATGATTGTAGGGGCCGACTGTGAAATGTTCTGTAGCACCTCAGGATTCCCATTACACTGTGAATTTGGCCAGTATATGTTGGTGTAATGTGTGACTGGCAATCAGGATATGTTTGTCAAGACAGTCATTCTACTCTAGAGTTCATTTTGGGTACTGGTATGTTGCTGTGACTGTGGTGCAAATGTTTTGGGGTGGACATTTCTGCACCACTCTCTGCTTTTCACTACAGTTCCATCCCTGTAGTGCATGCTATATTTGAATATACATGGGTAATTGCCCAGAGGTGATGTGTGGGAGTGTCAAGTTGGTCTTACTGCACTTCATAAGGTGCTGGGTGACATGGTTGGCAGCTGTCAGGGGAATTCCATTCTGTTACATCACTGCGATCATACCTCTACACTGTCCAGAGGCCTACACACTGTCCAGATGCATGGCTCATATGTTTGGTCTGTTCCACAGACATTTGTTGTCCTTGGCTAATCAGTAGGATACTATGGGGAATGCAGTCAGTAAATGCTAACATCCATTGGTGTTACTGACTTCATATCCGTCAGATAAGATATGTTACAACAAATCCAGTAACACCAGCAACTGTCTACATTTATAACAGCAATGTTTCCAATATACCCCTGTTTTTGGGCCTCTGTCCCCCAATTATTTCAGGCTTTGTCAAGATGTCATGTACTAAGAGGTTCAGAGGTATGTAGCATCATTATTTACTGCATTCGTTCCTGCTACTATATCAGTGATGTCATAGACCCCCAGACATGTAACAAGGAAGTGGCCATAGATATGAGTCCTGTGCTTATACATTCTGTGGGAATCTGTACATTTGAGAGGTCTGTGTATGTCTGCCCATTGTTAAAAGACTGTCAGCATCGTGTAGCAGTGTAGTTTGTACATGTTATTTGGGCTGTGTATGGAGAGGGTACATGTGAGTGTCATGGGCCCTTTCTATTTGACTGTGCATGCTTCTCAGGTTTCTGGTTCCCTATAGCCTGTATATGCTTGTACATGCAGGCCATGACATGTCCCATAACACCTCAAGATTCCCATTACACTGTGATTTGGGGCAGTATATGAAGGGGTAATTTGTGAGTGGCAAATGGGATTTTGTTGCTCACACAGTCATTATACTGTAGTGTTCATTTTGCTTACTGGTATGTCGCTATGACTGTGGTGCAATTTTTGGGGGGTATGCACTTTCACACCATTGCCTGTTTTCCACTAGTGTTACATCCCTGTAGTGCCTGTTATATTTGATAATGCATGTGTACAGCCCCAGAGTTGGACTTGGGTAGTGTTATGTCAGTCTGATTGAAGTTTGGACATTGCTCGGTAGCTCAGTGTAGATTCCCTAATGTTGTGTTATGTCTACATTTTTGTAGGATGTCCAGTTGTCTGGCCGATATCTTTTGTCTGGTCCCTATAACTGCTGTGTATTCCTGACACATCAGTGGGATGTGGAGATCGAGGTCACTAACTAATGAGAAGCAATTGAGTCCTTGAATTGTGATATTTCAGTCATTATATGTTAGGACATACAGTGTTACTATATCAACTTTCTCAGCTTATCTACTGACATATTTTGGATATATTCCTATTTTCATGCCTTTGTCCCCCCACTTTGTCAGGCTTGGTCCAGATTCATTGCACTAAGGGGTTCTGAGCATACCTGTCCACTGCCAGGATTTTCACAGAATGTCTGAATGTTTGGCCCATACTTTTGTTCAGTTCCACAATTTATTTGTATTTGTCTGGTAAATCACGGTGATGATCCAAGGATTTATGTCAGTAAATAATGACATAACATTTCAGTTTCCATCCTCATATCCTTCAGTAATTGTCTGCTGAAATGCACCATGTTGCTGTAGCAAATGTCTTCATTTGTAACATCAGTATTTGAAATATGTCCCTATATGTCCCCCCCCCCTTTTACAGCTTTTGTACAGGTTTCTTGCACTTACAGGTTGAGAGGGATGATTGCATTGCATGTTATATACACACATACACATGCGCGCACACACACACACACACACACACACACACACACACACACACACACACACACACGTATATATATATATATAGATATATATATATATATATATATATATATATATATATATATATATATATATATATATATATATATATCTATATATGTCTACTTTACATTACCGAACCGACAATTCACCGACACACAAAACACCGACCCCAAATAACCGAAAACACACAACACCGACAACTCACAAAACCGAACACCATTACACCGACACAAACAACGTAAACTACACGACACACAATGACATATCCACTAACCTTAACCCAAACCCTAACCCTAAGGTCCGACACTACCGCACAGTTACCCTACCTGCACCCTAACCCTAACTCACTTAACCCACCCCTACACCTAAAGACTGTCACTATCGCAGTTACCCTACCCGCACCCTAACCCTAACTCACTTAACCCACCCTAAAACATAAAGCCCGTCACTATCGCACACTCACCCTACCCACACTCTAAACCTAACTCACTTAACCCGTTGCTAAACTACAGTCCGTCACTATCACACACTTACCTTACCCGAACCCTAACTCCGACACTGCCACACACTCACCTTTCCCACACCCTAACCCAAAATCCCACAATATCACACACTTACCTGACCGCTCCTAAATCCGTCACTATCGCACACTTACCGAGTCGCGCTCACACGTTACCCTTGTCGGTCTTTCAGCTGTCGGCAAATCACCGTTTCGGTCAACTTACCTGTTGCTTGTTTCGTCTCGGTCTTCTGCGTGTCGGTGAAGTGTCGGTTCGGTAATCTAAAGGAGACCCATATATATATATATATATATATATATATATATATATATATATATATATATTTTTTTTTTCCTTCCTTTATATTTTTATATATGTATATCTATATTATGACTCTACTTTTTCATATATGTGTTTCATCAGATATATTGTCTATATACAACACAAGAATAATTCCACAAAGCTTTCTCCCTAATGTTGTATGCCTCTATTTCATGATTTGTTTGAAAAAGCAGCATTAATTGCTGTAGATCAGATGGTGTAGTGGTACATTCTTCTGACTATGATGCTCAGGGTTATGAGTTTGACACTTGAGTCTGCTTTTTTTTTTACATTAACTGATCAGAATGCATGATATGTTTGTTAAAGCATAATAGAGTTTTACAGCTCAGATGACATACTGGCATTTTGCTGTGATTGTAGAGGACAGCATCTCGGGTTCGAGACTTGGCAGAGCTGACTATTTTGTTGCTGGGCAGAACAAGGTCTGATGGACATAGAGCGATTAAGGCACATTTAAGCATATTATACTTATAATTTTATATTATAAAATAATATTTATATACACATTATAATTTTATGTTTACCTTCCATGACATCCCCTATGTGCTTTAATTAATTTATATTCTTGGGTGACTATATTGTATGGGGCACTTGTGTTTAAATGGGTTTTTACATCTTTTCTACTCTAACATCTCACTTTTGGAACTGCTATACTACCCTGGATGACAAAAAAAAGTTGCTACATAATTTAAGCTTACTAAAATAATTTTAACACTACTTTCACATAAGAAAATAAGTTGCCTGTTTTGGAACTTGAGCTGTGAATGCCTGCATGTAAAGCCACAACTCTAACCACTACACTATCTCAGCTTGGAAAGTTTGTCTGTATATTTGCATTTAGCTCCTATGGGATGTTTAAGCTATGCTAAGCGGACAGCCATAACATGCACACCCACTTCGCTACACTTTAACATTCCTTAGGCTAGTAAAAGAAAGTATATATTATTATTATTATATTATTAGGCTACATGAGTGTGTCTTGTGGTGTTCTGACAAATAATTGGGACTGCAATCGTGAAATACTGACATTCATTTGGCTTTTAGGCTTCTATCCTTCAGGGACTCCTGCTAACACATATCTTGCTATCTATCAACTTTCTAAGTGCGTGAGGGTAATTTGTCAGGTGTGTCCCTAATGTAGCATTTATTCCTCCCATCATTTGTGCCTTTAACATGCAAGGCTGTAGGGGAATATTGGCATACATCTGCTTTCAGACTTCTACCCTTACATAATTCATGCTAATGCATGACCTGTTCTCTATAAACTTTCTATGTTTGTGAGGCTATATTTGTGCTGTTTTCACTTTTGGGGAATTTATTAATTTACAAAATGAAGATAATGCCCTTGCTAGGCATATTCTCACATTTCCGGATCATAAATTTTGTTATAAAGTAATCGATCAAATAAAGACAGATGTGAGAGGGGGCCCCTTTGGGCTATTGCTGGAGAAAATGGAATTATGATGGCAAATTAAGTTTAATGCGTATATAAATCCAGGCCTAAATGAAAAATGTAGTCTTATGTGTTTACTAAAACTTAAAAGCTTAGATAGATGGCAGACAGGTTCAGTGCAAATTTCTCCCCTCCCTCACCTCCAAAAGAAGAAATACTCATCCCAGCTGAATGTAACCTCCCTGTCATCTCTGATGTCCAGGTGAGAACCGCCCTCGACAAAGCAAAAAACACAGCATCTATGGAACCTGATGGTATCCCCGGCTGCGTGATACGTGAACTCCAAGAGGAGCTAAACCCGCATATAAAAATGTTATTTAACCTTAGCCTTACTACAGGATATGTACCTGAACACTGGCGTACAGCAACAGTGGTCCCACTCCACAAGGGAGGCTCCACTACAGACCCTGGGAACTACCGCCCCATAAGCTTGACCAGCCTGGTTTGCAAAGCTATGGAAAGAATTATTATGGAACTCATAAACAACAACATTAGGGACCTACAGACACTTGATTCCACCCAGTTCAGCTTTGTAAAGGGCAGATCCTGCCTTTTGAACCTGGTTGACTTTTTTAGAAACAGTCACTAGAGCCATTGATGAGGGCAAGGCAGTCCATACAGCCTACCTGGACTTGGCTAAAGCCTTCGACACAATACCCCACTCGGGGATCATAGATAAGCTAAACAGCTGAAACGTAAATCTATATGTCACAAGATGGGTTGCAAACTGGCTAAAGAACAGAACCCATAAAGTCAAGATTGCGGGAGCCATGTCAGACTCAAAACCAGTCACAAGTGGTGTCCCACAGGGCTGTGTCCTGGGACCCCTCTTGTTCGGCATTTACTTCTCAGATGTGAAAGCAAACATGGGAGGGTTGGGGCTGACAAAGTTCGCAGATGACTGCAAACTAGGCGCCATAGTCGATACACCAGCTGACACATACATCCTACAGAAAGGCCTCACCGAAATGGACAACTGGTGCCGGAATCACTGCCTTAAACTGAATGCCAAGAAATGTATAGTCATCCCCTTTGGGAAAAACAAAATACCCGCAAATTATCACATAGACAGTAACCCACTGAGTACCAAAAAAGTAATCAGATACCTGTGGACCCAAGTTGATAGTGACCTCTTATTTGACACCCACGTTGCCAAAGTGGTTAGAAAGACTTTCTACCTTGCCCACCTTATCATGAAGGGGCTCACATCCAGATCAAAGGAGGTCATTGTGCCCCTGTACTCCTCCCTTATCAGGCCCATGATTGAGTACAATGCCCCATTTGATATGTACCTCACCCGGCACTTACAACAGCTGGAGAGACCCCAGAAGTACCTCACCAAGAGGATTAAGGGTCTCCAACATATGTCATATGCTGCCAGGCTAAAGAAACTCCAGCTCTATTCAGTAGCATACCGCCTGCTCAGAGGTGATCTGTGCCTGACGTACAAGGCCATGTCCAACCAGGAATTGATAGACATGCTCCGCCTCAAAAAATCAAAATCCATAAGAACCACGAGAGCCAAAGATTTAAACCTCAGTACAAACATGAATAGAACATGCTGGAGGGACAGATTCATAACTCAGAGGCTTCCCATACTCTGGAACAAAATCCCAGTCCATGTTAGGCAGAGCCCCTCACTGACTCTCTTCAAGAGAAATCTTGACGAGTGGATGGGAGATCGTAGGTTTACCCCGGGAGTCACCCCTGTACCGCTACTTAACAGAGGCACGGTAAACTCATTTTAATAAGTAAGGGGGTCTTCAATGTGTCACTACTAGACAAAGGCACAGTATTCTAAATTTATTCTATACACCTTAGTATCACTACATGGGGTGGCGAAAGCCACCTCTTTAGGGCTAGGCTTGCAAATACCCCAGGGCAGATAGCCTAGTACTAAACTATGAAACTATGAAACTATGAAACAACAGATGGAATGGGTCTAAAATGAAGTCTGATGTCTATAAACATATACACACAAATATACTTATATATTTTTATAATTTTATATTGCTTATGGCTATTCATCAATTTTCTACAATATATGTGGAATGTGAACAAGTTGGATAATTGTTATATTGACTAACTTGCCGCAATTTAAGATAAATCAATTTTTGTTTGTTGGTTGTTTATTATGAAGTTGGTATAGTTATAACACTCATTCTGCATGAATTCCAATGGTGGGAGATGAAATCGTGCGGGACACATTGTTCATGTTGCTGAGATTTTTTGGGGGTATGGATGTATTTTACATATAGTTTAATTCAATCATCAGCATAGTTTCACGTTAAATATGTTGTAATATGTATCACAAGTATAAGGCAATAGATACTTGTAAAGTGATGGTCATTAGGATGTATGGTAAATATTTAGCATTTTAAGTAGATATTATTGTATTAGTACAATCGGAGCTTCTGGTCTCATGTAACTTATTATATTATGCTACGTTATGTGAGTAGAAGGAAATAGGGTTGCTGCAATGATGCATAAGTGTTTTTAAAGATAGGTTCGACACAAAAGCAATTTAATTCTTTTTAATGAAATGTCATGCTTTCAAACAGTCTATACCTTTAAGAGATACTTAAGCCCTTGAAAATGTGCGGGGCAAGTTTATAAATAAGTAGTTTGAATTGTAAATGACACTGTTTGGCTTTTGTTCTGAAGAAGTTTAACCATTTGGGTTAGATGAAAAACGTGGTACATTTTTAGCGTTTTAAAATAAACTAAGTGTTTGCAAGGAGTGATGACTTTAGTGAATTTTGTGAAAGTATATATTATTATTATATTATTAGGTTATATGAGTGTGTCTTGTGGTGTTCTGACAACTAATTGGGACTGCAATCGTGAAATACTGACATTCATTTGGCTTTCAGGCTTCTATCCTTCAGGGACTCCTGCTAATACATATCTTGTTATCTATCAACTTTCTAAGTGCGTGAGGGTAATTTGTCAGGTGTGTCCCTAATGTAGCATTTATTCCCCCCATCATTTGTGCCTTTAACATGCAAGGCTGTAGGGGAATACTGGCATACATCTGCTTTCAGACTTCTACCCTTACATAATTCATGCTAATGCATGACCTGTTCTTTATAAACTTTCTATGTTTGTGAGGCTATATTTGTGTTGTTTTCACTTTTGGGGAATTTATCCCCCGTTATGTTTGCATTTGCACACATTTCCTGCTTTAATTGTTAACGGGGCAAAATGTGTGGTTGATGGGATGTCATTGCTGCTTATTCTTTTCTGGTTATTTTTGTTTTACTATCTCAAAAGCAGGTAAAGCTCTTTCTGTGAAATTGTATGTTCCTGACCTATGACTGTTTCAGTTTGTTGACTGATTCACGTGTGACTGTTGGTGTGACATCGTCAAACAGTGGGGATTTGACAATTTGTAATCTTTCCTGACTGCTGTGCAATATCTGAGAGAGTGGCAACACCAAATGGGGGTGGTGCAGACAGAATCCTGGCCAACTTTTTTTTTTTTCTTTTTTGTCATGGTCGACTGTTTGTGCAGTGGATTAAATGCTTTGGCTTTTGTAATTCGGTATTTAGTTTGAGTAAAGCATGTAAACATTTATAACTTTTTGTGGAATGCTTATGTCCAAATAGAATATTAAATAAAAATATTTTATTACTTACTAGTTCATTTAAAGTTGCATATATGTAAACTACACATTCCCATTTATAAAAGCAGTAAGAGAATTAGGGCTGTGCACTCTGTAAATTCATTTGGCACCTCCAGTCGTTAGTAAGGCATTTTAAAATAAAAGATACTTATTTATGCACTTTATTGGTTTATTTTATTTTTGTGGAGGTGGGGTTAAGGTGGTGGTGGCAGTAGCCCATACAATCTGTAGCCCGTACAATCTGAACTAATGAAACAATCACTTAATTTCCCTGTTTAAAAATGCCAAAGTATTCGCTTATTTTACTGTGGAGCAGCAGGAGTCATATCTCTATGGCACAGCAGTAATCGGCAACTCCAAGAAGCACTAGAGGTTTTGTGACCTCGTTGCACTTGGTATTCTGGACCCTCAGGTACCCGTGGTCCAGAGTTATATATTATTCCCTGTTAAAAAGCTACTACCCTGCTTGCTCTTCTCCAATGTGTTAAATAAACCATTTTACACAACTAACATTGAAAAAGGGAACAGAGAAGTTCAATTGAAACAAAGTTCCTAACATTAAAACAAATGCATCCTAATTGCTGCCCCGTTAACAGAAAAGTACCGTAAAGTGTCATACGGCACTTTAGCAATACAGGGGATGTGTCACAGAACATGTAACACATCCCATGCATTGCTTTCTTGTTGCTGATTTTTATTTCAGTGTGCGCGGACACTGAAATTATCATTTTTTTCATTTCAGTGTCTGCGGACACTGAAATACTGTCATAATATCAAAGCTCTAATATTATGCCAGTTCGACTTAGAAAGTGCCTTATGGCACTTTCTGAGTGCAGGGGGCATGTTTAGTATTCGTGCACTACTTGGACACACCCCCTGCACTCGTTCATGGTTTGTGTCCATCTAGGAAGTACAACAGTGCACCTTCATGAATATTCAAGGGGCACTGCTGTTCTAAATGGACACGAACCACTCTGTGCAAGAATAGTCTTATTCTTGCATGGAGTTTGTTGAATCTGGGGGGTAAATCTTACTATATGTAAAGAGCAAACTGTTAGGATGTTTATTCCAAGAGTAATATTTCTGTTTATACAGATGATCATAGGAGATTACTAGACTATCAACCCAGAGGTCATTTTAAGCCTAGCTATTTCATAATGTAATACCATAGAAATGCTATTCAGTACCCAAGACTGCATTTAGTAAAGACTGCCCATGTCCAGGAGGGTTGTGGGTACTATCCCTGGTAAGAATTTATGGAGCCCCATCCACTCATCCAGGTTCCTTTTGAACAGTGTCATAGAGGTGTTCTGTTTCTCATGAATCAGTAGCCTATTCCAAAGATGCGGTAGTCATTGGTAGATAAATATGTTCCCCCAGCATGTCCTATTTAATTAAGTCACAGACCATATTTAATTCCCTGAAATGGGTAGCCCTTGTCTTGTTTCATTTACGGATATGCAGCAAGCTCATTAGGTCTGGGTCTTGGATTGCTCTGTAAGCCAGGCTTAAGTCTACCCTAAGAATATAGAGAGTATAGAGACAGGGATTTTAGTCAGTCTGGTAAGGCACATGTTGGAGTCCCTATAGAGAGTATAGAGACAGGGATTTTAGTCAGTCTGGTAAGGCACATGTTGGAGTCCCTTGATCTACAACATGTTAAAGCTTTATTACAAAATGTCAGAAGCAAGAGGGGAATGTTTTCTATGGAGGAAAGCATCCTATATGAGGAAATCTTTTGGTAAAAGGGAAAGGAGGCGTTGGGTTTATATATATATATATATATATATATATATATATATATATATATATATATATATATTTTTTTTTTTTTCTAAGGCAGGGAAACCATACAGTATTTTTCCTCGTAAGGGTGAAGCTGTAATATATCTTAAACTCTAGGGAAACCCCTAGTCAACTAAGATAGCATCTTTCAAACTTTGTGATCCAGGGAGGACGGATCAATGGCATAATTTTCAAACATTAGCACCGATCTGCAAATAGACAGGGTTTATCATATAATTCTTGTCTTTGGAATAATAAATTCATTTTGATTGATAATAAAGCCTCCTTATATTATTGCTGGCATTCATCTGTTAACTATCTCATAGATGCATCGATATTAATGATTTTTTCTGCTGTAGATCATAAAAGTAAATTCCCTTAAGCCAATATCTCCTGGTGGCTACACTTCCAAATTAGAAGTATATTAGCTATATGCCTAGCGGGCACATACCAACCCACAAATGCTCATTCTTTTCATAAAAGGTTGAAGTAAATTAAACTAAAATCACATATTGTGGATCTTGATCCACCTGAGGCTGTCAGAGCTAATCTTAAACACAAGTGGGAGACCTTTCAACAGGAATGATTAACTTGGGAAGAATTTAATCCTGTTCTGCTTTGCAAATGTCAGTCCATTAGATAACAACTCCATCTTGCTAATAAATGTGTTTTTCCATTGGAATTCCATTGCTTCTCCTACATTTGCTACTTTTCTTACATTAAAGTATGTTTTCATTTTGTTTCCTAGTCTAAGGGAAAGTGACGGCAGTAAATGTTATTTGATGGCACTTGGCAGAGAGTAGTTTGTTGCTGTTTGAGGGTTAGACATTACTGACTGAGCTCCAACTACATTCTTAATAATTCTTTCACTTTTACCATGCAGGTTAAACATGTCTGGTAGCCATTTCCTGTGTCTTCCAAAGACTTCAGGGATTTGTTTTATTCTATTATTCAGTAAGAATGACTTTTTAAATCATTTTGTTGTAAATAACTAGTTTTTTTTTTCTTTAAATAAACAGCTTACTGTATGTCTATACTTCTGTGGGCTATAAGGTTTAGTGTCTGAATTCATCACTGGCTTGTTAAAGTAATATCACACCATGAAGTTGCTGTAGTATTACAAACCTACACTATAGATGTTTTAGATTCATAGGTGTTTACTAGGCTAATGAGCCCAAGGGCCTGTTTAAGCCTAGCTATGCATCCCAAATCTCTAACAAGTTCTAGTACTCTTGATAAGTGTAAGCAGGGGCTTGGGAGGTAAAACATTTACAAACAGGGGCCTGGAAGATGAACCATTTACAGGCTGCCTGCATCCATTAGAGACATAAGTGCCAAACCATTAATACATTTCCTGTTCCCCACCCATTTTCCCAAGTTACACTTGAATTTGGTTAGCAAGGAACTCTGCTTCACATGGTTGAAGAGCCTGTTCCAGAAAAGGGGTAGTCTTTGGGATATATACCTGTTTTTTCCAGCAGGTCCTATTTATATCACAGGCAAGGTGTAAGCCTTTAAATGGGTAATTCTGGTGCTGGTTGTTTTTCAGATATGCAGAAGGTCTGTCATTGTGGGGTCTGACAATGCCTTGTATGCCAGACATAGATCTCCCCTCAACAGCCTGTAGGGGACAGAATACAGGTATAGGGCCTTGAGGCAGTCTGCATAAGACATGTTACTTACACCTTGTGTTCTTTTAGTGAAGAACCTCTGTGGACGTTCCAATTCTTGAATGTGCCTGGTAAGGTTTATACCATAGGGGACATTGTACTAATGATAGGTCTGATGAATACCCTTTATGATAATTTGACTACCAAAGTCCACCCCTTTCCTCTTTCATGGTTATTGCCACAAAGCACTAAGGCATCAGTTATGTAAATTATTAAAGCAGTGGCTCTCAGCTCTAGTTACCCTTCTTATTCTCTTCCTACCTGCTTAGTCCACCGTGTACTACCTCGAAAGTTTACCCTTTGTCATACTTCTTTTAAAAATCTTCCTCGCTTAGTGTTCTAGTATAGAGACCCATAAGAAGGACATTAGAGTTTTACTTTCAACAGGTGTTCATCCATCTTCTATTGAAAATAAAATGTATGTGATTCTTCAAAAAAATAGATTGAAATTAATTCAGAAGCACTATTGAGAGTGTTTGTTTTTTTTTTGTTTTTTTTTTACCGAACATTAACAGTTGTATGCAGTGGCAAAATGCATGGGGTTTTACCAGTTGTAACACATCAAAAATGTTTTGTTTTAAAATCGACTGAGAATATAGGAAAAACTAAGCCATTTCTAGACTTCTGATTTATTACAATGCCTTGAATCATGCTGTTATTAGCCGGTGGTACTAATTTATTAAATTACCTTGAATTGTGCTGTTTGTTATTAGCGAGTGGTACGATTTATTACAGTACCTTGAATTGTGCTGTTTGTTATTAGGAAGTGGTACCGATTTATTACAGTACCTTGAATACTGCTGTTTGTTATTAGATGGTGGTACCGATTTATTAAATTACCTTGAATTGCGCTGTTTGTTATTAGCGAGTGGTACCGGTTTATTACAGTACCTTGAATACTGCTGTTTGTTATTATATGGTGGTACCGATTTATCACATTGCCTTGAATTGTGAATTGTGCAGTTATTTTATTAGCTAGTGGTACTGATTTATTACATTACCTTGAATTGCGCTGTTTGTTATTAGCCAGTGGTACCTATTTATTACAGTACCTTGAATACGGCTGTTTGTTATTAGATGGTGGTACCGATTTATTAAATTACCTTGAATTGTGCTGTTTGTTATTAGTCGGTGGTACCTATTTATTACATTACCTTGATTTGTGCTGTTTGTTATTAGATGGTGGTACCGATTTATTAAATTACCTTGAATTGAGCTGTTTGTTATTAGCGAGTGGTACCGGTTTATTACAGTACCTTGAATACTGCTGTTTGTTATTAGATGGTGGTACCGATTTATCACATTGCCTTGAATTGTGCAGTTATTTTATTAGCCAGTGGTACCTATTTATTACATTACCTTGATTTGTGCTGTTTGTTATTAGTAGGTGGTACCTATTTATTACATTACCTTGAATTGTGCTGTTTGTTATTAGCCAGTGGTACCTATTTATTACATTACCTTGATTTGTGCTGTTTGTTATTAGTAGGTGGTACCTATTTATTACATTACCTTGATTTGTGCTATTTGTTATTAGTCGGTGGTACCTATTTATTACATTACCTTGATTTGTGCTGTTTGTTATTAGTAGGTGGTACCTATTTATTACATTACCTTGATTTGTGCTATTTGTTATTAGTCGGTGGTACCTATTTATTACATTACCTTGATTTGTGCTGTTTGTTATTATTAGGTGGTACCTATTTATTACATTACCTTGATTTGTGCTGTTTGTTATTAGTCGGTGGTACCTATTTATTACATTACCTTGATTTGTGCTGTTTGTTATTAGTCGGTGGTACCTATTTATTACATTACCTTGATTTGTGCTGTTTGTTATTAGTAGGTGGTACCTATTTATTACATTACCTTGATTTGTGCTGTTTGTTATTAGTCGGTGGTACCTATTTATTACATTACCTTGATTTGTGCTGTTTGTTATTAGTCGGTGGTACCTATTTATTACATTACCTTGATTTGTGCTGTTTGTTATTAGTAGGTGGTACCTATTTATTACATTACCTTGATTTGTGCTGTTTGTTATTAGTAGGTGGTATGTTTATTCTAGTTCTCTGCTCTTATAATTTCCTTGCATTTGCATGGCCTTGTGCTCATTCAGTCAGAACTGTTCAATGCTAAGCAACCATGCTACTGATTGGAACTATTTTTTACTGGATTTGATGAAGTGTCACCCTAGAAACACATAAAATAAGTACTTTTACATTTCTTTCTGAGTAACTGAAAGAACTATGCACTTATTGGTGGCATATATTGTGATATGAGTCAGAATTACTTTGGTTAAATCTCTAGTGAGAGTACAGGAAGAACTAAGCCAATTCATAGGATCTTTGGTAAGTATTAGGCTAGCTACTCCTGTGAGTCATTTTAAGCCTATCCAATTTCCCTTTGAAAGATGAGATTCAAACTCTGTACCTTGTGACTGTGAAGTAAACAACTTAACCATTATACAATGTCTCAACCCCTAGGCATCTAGGCAAAAACATTTAAGAAAGCTTGGTTTGTACTTGAGTGAGACTAGAGCTGAACCATCTCTTTTCCCGGCTTGTGACTGGTAAAGCACTTTAGACCCTGCTTTTCTGCTATTGGCCAGAGAGACAATTTGAATTTTACTGAATTTCTCTGCATTTTATTTCTTCATATCATTTTTGGTTTCTAATACCATGACAGGAATGAACCCCATTCCTATGTAAGTCAAAGTATGATTAAAGTTTGCGAAATAAATATTGTTTCAATCTTTGATGTTATACTAAAGTGCTCTTTGCAGCACCCATGATGTGCCCAGAACAGACTCTTTATGCAATTCATACATAGTTACATGTATGAGCAACATATCTAAATACGACTGTAAATTATTTTTTATGAGACCCATTGCTTCTACTACTATTGGAACTGTCTGGGTAACCTTCTTCCACATTGCCCTCATTTCTGCAGCAGATCCTGGTATTTTATAACTCTGTGACTCTCTGTACATAAGACATTGTAATCAATGGGTGTAGTGATTTTATAACTCTGTGTCTCTTTGCACGTAAGACATTGTAATCAGTGGTTGTAGTAATTTTATAACTCTGTGTCTCTCTATATGTAAGACATTGTAATCAGTGGGTGTAGTAATTTTATAACTCTGTGCCTCTCTGTATGTAAAGCATTGTAATCAATGGGCGTAGTAATTTTATAACTCTGTGTCTCTCTGTACATAAGACATTGTAATCAGTTGTTCTACTAATTTTATAACTCTGTGTCTCTCTGTATGTAAGACATTGTAATCAGTGGGTGTAGTAATTGTATAACTCTGTGTCTCTCTGTACATAAGACATTGTAATCAATGTGTATAGTAATTTTATAACTCTTTGTCTCTCTGTATGCAAGACATTGTAATCAATGGGTGTAGTAATTTTATAACTCTGTGTCTCTCTGTTCGTAAGGCGTTGTAATCAGTGGGTGCAGTAATTTTATAACTCTGTGTCTCTCCGTACGTAAGGCATTGTAATCAATGGGCATAGTAATTTTATAACTCTGTGTCTCTCTGTATGTAAGGCATTGTAATCAATGGCTGTAGTAATTTTATAACTGTGTCTCTCTGTACATAAGACATTGTAATCAGTGGTTGTAGTAATTGTATAACTCTGTGTCTCTCTGTATGTAAGACATTGTAATCAGTAGGTCTTGTAATTTTATAACTCTGTGTCTCTTTGCATGTAAGACATTGTAATCAGTGGGTGTAGTAATTTTATAACTCTGAGTCTCTCTGTACATAAGAAATTGTAATCAATGGGTGTAGTAATTTTATAACTCTTTGTCTCTGTACGTAAGACATTGTAATCAATGGGTGTAGTAATTTTATAACTCTGTGTCTCTTTGTACGTTAGGCATTGTAATCAATGGGCATAGTAATTTTATAATTCTGTGTCTCTCTGTACATAAGACATTGTAATCAGTGGTTGTAGTAATTTTATAACTCTGTGTCTCTCTGTATGTAAGAAATTGTAATCAGTGGGTTTAGTAATTTTATAACTCTTGTGTCTTTTTGCATGTAAGACATTGTAATCAGTGGGTGTAGTAATTGTATAACTCTGTGTCTCTCTGTATGTAAGACATTGTAATCAGTAGGTCTTGTAATTTTATAACTCTGTGTCTCTTTGCATGTAAGACATTGTAATCAGTGGGTGTAGTAATTTTATAACTCTGAGTCTCTCTGTACATAAGAAATTGTAATCAATGGGTGTTGTAATTTTATAACTCTTTGTCTCTGTGTACGTAAGACATTGTAATCAATGGGAGTAGTAATTTTATAATTCTGTGTCTCTCTGTACATAAGGCATTGTAATCAACTCTACATAAGGCATTGTAATCAGTGGTTGTAGTAATTTTATAACTCTGTGTCTCTCTGTATGTAAGAAATTGTAATCAGTGGGTTTAGTAATTTTATAACTCTGTGTCTTTTTGCATGTAAGACATTGTAATCAGTGGGTGTAGTAATTGTATAACTCTTTGTCTCTCTGTACATAAGACATTGTAATCAATGGATGTAGTAATTTTATAACTCTGTGTCTCTCTGTATTTAAGACATTCTAATCAATGGGTGTAGTAATTTTATAACTTTGAGTCTCTCTGTACAGAAGGCATTGTAGTCAATGGGCATAGTAATTTTATAACTCTGTGTCTCTCTGCACATAAGACATTGTAATCAGTGGTTGTAGTAATTTTATAACTCTGTGTCTCTCTGTATGTAAGACATTGTAATCAGTGGGTGTAGTAATTTTATAACTCTGTGTCTCTCTGTACATAAGACATTGTAATCAATGGGTGTAGTAATTTTATAACTCTTTGTCTCTCTGTACGTAAGGCATTGTAATCAGTGGGTGCCATAATTTTATAACTCTGTGTCTCTCTTTACGTAAGGCATTGTAATCAATGGGCGTAGTAATTTTATAACTCTGTGTCTCTCTGTACATAAGGCATTCTAATCAGTGATTGTAGTCATTTTATAACTCTGTGTCTCTCTATATGTAAGACATTGTAATCAGTGGGTTTAGTAATTTTATAACTCTGTGTTTCTTTGCATGTAAGACAGTGTAATCAGTGGGTGTAGTAATTTTATTACTCTGTGTCTCTCTGTACATAAGACATTGTAATCAATGGGTGTAGTAATTTTATAACTCTGTGTCTCTTTGCACATAAGACATTGTAATCAATGGGTGTAGTAATTTTATAACTCTGTGTCTCTCTGCACATAAGACATTGTAATCAGTGGTTGTAGTAATTTTATAACTCTGTGTCTCTCTGTACCTAAGACATTGTAATCAATGGGTGTAGTAATTTTATAACTCTGTGTCTCTTTGCACGTAAGACATTGTAATCAATGGGTGTAGTAATTTTATAAGTCTGCGTCTCTCTGTATGTAAGACATTGTAATCAATGGGTGTAGTAATTTTATAACTTGTCTCTCTGTATGTAAGACATTGTAATCAATGGGTGTAGTAATTTCAATGATCACTGATACTTTTGACTTCTCTTCATGAACTGCTGTCTGGTTTTCTCAAACCTAATCTATGAACTGTTGGTAATGGGTGCTTCGATGCGATACAAACTTCATCATTCTCTATAATGTTTTGTGGCTCATGTTTCTACTTCTCAGCTGCTTCAGTATTGTAATGTTTGCACAATCCTCAATGCAACACCCTTGCCACATTATTATGCCTTTTGGTATACAGGCCCTCTGCCAGTATTACACCCAGCAACAAGATGTGCAACTTTTACCAGTTCTGTTTTACAGGACCTGCATTTCTTTGTTTCACTATGTTCAATGGACTTTGTAAACCAATGTGTATTTAGTCCACATCCTGGGACACAAATATTAACCTTTCATTTTTTGGTTTAAATTCACATCTCCTTAAAAACTTTGTGTCAGATCCTGATCGACATAAAGTTGTTCTTTTTTTGTACTTGCAATTATATATATATATATATTTTTTTTTTATATACATCTTTATTGAATTATCAGTTGTGACACAGGCAAATTTACATTTATACAAAAGTAATCAAATTGTATTAAATTACATTTAACAAAACTTTATACTTCACATATATTGCTTTTTCATCTGATCTTTCTCCTTAAATTCTTATTTTTTTTTAGCACATTCAGTTGCTGTCTGATTTCTGTCTACTTCTGGTTTGATTTCCATTCCCGCTTGACTCTGATATACTTCTACAAGACTAAGCAGGGAAGTCATGTTAGACTTGTTCTCCTCATGTTTTAAAATTTTCAATATGTCTGGATCTGGTGAAGTCAGCAGATATGTATGTAGCCGTAAGATTGCAGAGCTATACATGCAACTGATTTCTAGGAGGCCCATTCCTCCTTCAGAATGATGAATATATAATCTTGGTATAACCTGATTTTTATTTATCATTTGATAAGAGTGAAGCATTTTTCTCATTTTTCTGTCATCCTCCTGAGCCTGGCCTAACCCCATTATCGGAATGTTTCCATGTCCTTAGGATTTTACACTGTCATTTTTTCCAGTCCTGGCACTAGTGTGCATAAAAGGATTGAGCATTTTCTTTTCCTGGGACTTGTGCACCCAGCTGTCTTTTTTGATTTTTTAACCTACTTCTGTCCATGATATACACTATATAAAACACAGTCTATATATCAGTGTCATCTTGGTGAGATTTTATAAAAACAGAGTTCACTTCATGAAGGTAGTCACCAAGTCTTGAGGATGAATTCATTTCCAGCAATACTACTCTCCTTTGCTTGCTGATATTGCCAACTCTCCATTTGAACCCCTTTATCTCTCCATTCATATCCTATCATCATTCCATTTGGACCCCTTATCTCTCCATTCAGACCCTATCATCACTCCATTTGGACCCTTTATCTCTCCATTTGGACCCCATCATCACTCCATTTGGGCCCGATCATCTCTCCATTCTGACCTGCCTGTAAAAGTTAATTGTATTTGCTTTAAACTGTTCATCATGCAGAGGTGGTCAGCTGTGCTCAGAAGAGGCACAAGAACTTCCCCTATAAAACTGACCTCATAAACTCCTTGCTTACTTAATGCTCAGTAGTTGCTTGATGAAGCACTGGTTTCCATGAAGATGAATGTTGCCCTTCATTTGCAGTGAAAGATTGCCATTTTTACTCAGGTAGCACTTTAGTAAATGTGTTTTAAACTCAACTGATACCACCACCTCTGCATCACACAACAATTTTCATCTGAGCATGGGCATGCACTTTTCAATTGTCTCTGTAGCCTGCATGGGTGAAATGGGCATCCTGAGACAATGAGTACTAGCAGCCATTTACTACTTAAATGAACTGACACAATGTGTGAGAGATATAGTTATCTGGTTATCTACAGGCAAAACTCTCACATACAACACCCATGTTTAGGAAACAGGTTGTCAGTAACACACAGCACCACACTATACCTCACTCAGTACAGACCAAACATATATTGACCTACTTATGCTGAGGCTTTTAAAAGTAATCAACCTAAACCTTAAAGGACTCCTTAATGTAGGCATAGAAACAAGTACTTTCAGCAACCTTGTAAACATTCAGCTTAGGGAGCACCTATCTTGAAACATGCATCTAAAACTCACAGTATCCCAGCTCAAAAGCCCATAACACAAATTTCAACACCATCCCACATCATAGTCATAGGTGACTCCATAGTAAGACACACTGATGCTCCAGTCACCAGGCTGTGCAAGCAGAGGGACATGGTCAGCCACCTATCAGGAGCAAGGATTTACCACATTATACATGCACGCAACTCTCTGCACCTCAAGTAGACATTTAACACTCTTATAGTACATATGGGAGTGAATGACTTAAGATGTATCTTCCTGGACTATATGAAGAGAGATAGGATGGAGCTCTTGAAACAACTATCATAGACAGCTGTGAACCTGGCTTTGGTCAGCATTTTACCATCATCAACAATGACGTTGCAATACAAAACAAAGGATTATCAATTTCAACAATTGGCTTAGCTTCTGGAGTCATACAAAAGGGGTCAAATATGTAAGATCCTGACTGGAGATGGTTGACAGTCCAATCTGCATTGCCAGAGATGGCCTGCACCTATGTTCAGTTAATACCTTGTCTACCCCCACAGTGCATTTTTAGACAATATCAATGTCCAAAGCCATTAAGCATAACAAAACAAAATTTGGTTAACATAAAGGCTTTGCTGCTCAATGCTAGGAGCCTTAACCGAAAACTCCACTCCCTACAGGTATTTCTTACTCTGAAATGCATTGACATATGCATTGTCACAGAGACCTGGTTCAAGTCCATAGAGAGCACACCATGAGTGCAAGGCTTCAATGCTTACCATGTGTTTATGTCCACTGTACTAGACAATGGAACTAAAAGCGAGGGCATCTCTATATTCATTAATCAAAGTGCCACCTCCAGACAGGATAGAGAGGTTAGTAACCTGAAACATCTCCATATCCAACTTCCCATTAATGAAACCCTTTATTACATCATAGCCAAATATAGGACTCACTTTATGTCCCCTAAGACCCATACCTCCTACCTGACAAGAATGGAGTCCCTATGCATCAGTCCAAAGACTATTATTTTAGGGGATTTCAACCACCTGTCCATAAATTGGCAGACTTATACTTCCCCCAGCATGTGTGACCAAAGATTTATAGACCTCATTAACACAAACTCTCTGGACTAATTGGTCCACACCCCAACCAGGGTGACAAAACCCTGGACTCAGTCCTTATCATTATGCACCAGCTCTGTTTTGGATTAGTTTTACTCCTTCCCTTGTCAAATCTGACCATAAATCAGCCACATTAACTAAAAGACTGAAGCCAGATGCACCTTCTAATAACTCAGTATGCATACATGATGCTAAGGCTAATCTACTTCAACTGAGTTATAATTTGGTCATATTCAACATCCCCTCCCAACTTGGTGACCCCATTGTGTATGCTGAATCCTTTACTGCCAAATTCTACATTAATGTAAATAGCTACATACAGGCATCTGTTCCTCTCTTAAGAAAATACAATGACAAATTTAAAAATAAACCCATATGACAGAACCCAAATATAAACTGGATCTTCAAAAGGAGAAAAATATGCAATTGCATGTAAAAACAAATGTAACTCTCAGAATGCCAAAAATGTTCTTTCTAAATTTAGCAGGTAACTCTGATCCCTGATCAAATTAACCAAAGCCAAATACGAGGTAAAAACAGTCAGCCAGACTAAAGGCAATCACAAAGCCTTATTTTACTATTTTAGAAACCTTAAAAACAATGCCCAGCACTGCACATAGCTAATACGAAATTATATCACATACTCATATCCAGAGGACATAGCCAATCTTCTAGAGGATAAATTCAGTTCAAATATAACCCTCTTCTCACCCCAACATTCTCAGATCACATACCCACTTCTACATGCCCCCCAGACCTTTCAAGAACAAGTACTCAAGGTACTATTCAAGGACAAGAACACTCATTCTGTGAGATTAGATGGCATGCCAGGATACCTACTGGCTAGACTGAAACAGGACATCTAAGACTCCCTACAGAGATTATTCAATGTCAGCCTCCAAACAGGATATATTCCTGGAAAATAGAGTGCAGCAACAGTCGTCCACTGCACAGGGGTGGGGCCTCGACTGACACTGGTAATTATATACCCATAAGTCGGATGGGCCTCATCTGTAACACTATGGAAAGGATCATTCTGGAATTATTAAACTGGAACATGGGTAACCTACGAAAGCTTGACTCAAGCCAATTCAATTTTTGTCAAGGGCAGATCCTTACTCTACATGAGTGACTACTTTAAGAAGGTTACTGAAGCAGTGAGCAAGGAAAAAGCAGTGCACATTATATCTTGAAATCATTGAGGTGGTCAACACCGTTCTGCACTCTGGTATTGTTAATAAACTCTCCCAGCTAAACATCACTCCATATGTAACTTGATGGATAGCACACTGTCTCACAAAATGAACCCTGGAAACTAGGGTGGGCAGTTCCCTCTCCTCCAAAACCCCTGCCACCAGTGGTATACCCCAGGGCACTGTCCTTTGGCATTTTCTTCTTGGTGGTCAAAGTCAAAGTTTGCTGATGACATTAAAGTAGGTGCCATTATTAACTCTCCAGAGGACACCAAGATCCTTCAGGAGGGCCTTTCCAGATATAAATAGCTGGTGACAAAACTGTGGATTAAAACTAAATGCCAAATGTATAATAGTATCCTTCTGTAAGCACAATGCCCCCTGCAACTATCTCATCAATGACACAGTCCTGAAAACTAATCCAACATTTAGGGATCTGGAAACCTATGTTAACAGCAAACTGTCCATCAGTCACCATGTGTCTACTACAATAATAAAGTCCATTTTCACTGAATGACTTATTAGTAAGGACATGGCATCCAGGTCCATGGATGTGATCATTCCACTGAATCTGGCACTTATTAGATGGATCACTGAGTATAATGCCCCTGCTTGCATGTAACTGAACTCATCTTGAACTCCCACAGCATTTTCTAGGCAAAAAAATCAAGGCTCTAAATCATAAATACTACAACGATCATCTCAAAAATTGTCCTGATTCACATTATCATATAGGCTGCTGGTGACCTGTTCCTGACACACAGAGCCTAAACAGATCCTATCCTCTTAGATTTACTGTATACTTGTAAGTCCAACTGTGGCATACACAGCTGCACAAGAGATCTTAATCTCTTCTGCAACACAAACAGAAGATGTTGGAGGATAGATGTGTATCACAGGGAATCCCTCTTCTCTGGAATCACCTTCCTTTACACACAAAGAAAGCACTTCTCTTACACTATTTAACCATAATCAGTACTGTCTTAATGCATGAGCACACTGGACAGTTGTCCAGGGGCCCCATGAGCATAGGAGCCCCATGCGAATCTATGTATGTTGTGACTGTCTGTCAATAAATAAATATTGCACTATACTAAATTATAAATATTTGAAGAATTATGAAAATTATGAAAATTATAAATATTAGAAAACATTTTATAGTAGAGCACTGATCATCTGAAATGTCAATTATCCTAATGCAGACTTCCTAAAATGTCAATTATCCAAACACAGTGGCAGCCTTCCTAAAAGTTGCATCTGTACATGCATCACCTCTTCTGTCTACCACGTGGAATTTAATGTTCCATTCATTGCTGCCTTGCTGCTTCCACAGTTTCACTTCAACAAATAAGTGTCATCTGGGTTTTGTGTGTGTGTGTGTGTGTGTGTGTGTGTGTGTGTGTGTGTGTGTGTGTGTGTGTGTGTGTGTGTCGCACATGCACATGTGTGTATGTGTGTAAAATGCATCATTTTCATTTTTAGTCCTGTGAGTGGTTGTGTAGGTAGGGGCCCCAGTGCACTACTTTGCACGGGGACCAGTAATGCTGTTAAGATGACCCTCAACAAAATCTGGCTGAATGGATGGATAACCACAAATTCATCCCTGGAGTAGTACCCTTGTCCCATATGGAAAGAGGTAATATAATTGTTCTGACTGTTCTGGGTTTTTCATATTTAATTTACAAGGGCTAAAAAAATTATGGGAATGTATGATAAGGTTTCTAAAGATCCTCCAGGGTCAATAGCCTAGTAGAAAACGTTGAAGCCATGAAACTATAAAGAATAAAATCAATGTTTACATCTTATAAATGCCTACAAACTCTGTTACTAAGTTATTTTATGTGAAACTGATATATATATGCCCAGAACATGTTCATAATAAAATCAATCTTACAACATAAAATGTTGGCACTGCCAGGGTGGCAGCACAAATTATTTTTATTTCATATGGTCCTCTACTGCAGTTTCCTCTATCCAGGAAAGAAATATTCATACATCTCTGGGATAAGACTTATCAATTCCTGATACCCATACGTTTTGGTCACTGGTTATCTTTCCTCATCATCTGGATTTGCCCTAAACACTTTATTATTGGAAGGAAAACCACGCTAATCTACAGGACTGAGTAATTCTATAAATTCCATGAATATGATGCTTTCCCTGAGGCAGTTCCAGTGGGCAGTCACATGACTAATTAGCATATGCCTGTTCCCTGGACTGTCTCATTAACATGTAGCACAGATGTGTAGACAACCCACCAATGTGCTGCAAGTCTTTATGCAAAAGTATCTTGGTAGGGCAGTCTATAAATTCAAAATGGTTACCCTTAAGAATTCCCCTTTAGGTCTCAAAAAGGTAAATAAATGCTAAACGAACTGATTTTCTGTCTCAGTCTCTGATACTGTTATATAGACCAAATGCATATAAAAATAATATAGCCATACATATTTGTTCTGACAGACTTATGGAAAGAAATAAAAATAGCTATCATGCTGTATGTTGAGTTCATTTTAAATATGACTGCTAAAATATTAAAAATATTAAATTAATCTAACTTAATGAATAGACATTAAATAAAATAATATACAGCATTAAAAAAGCAGCAAACGACAGTTACATTAATCTGTAGGTCCAAAAAGTCCAAAAACATTCTTTTAAATCCAGGAACATCTGGGTAGGAAGTAGCTTTCGGGTTTAAGGCTTAGTTCCTGTTCTGATTCCTCAGATCCTTCTGGGTTAGAATAGTCTTTTAATGGAAATAAAAATGATAGCTAGGCCCATCTGCCTTATCCATTCCCTAGTTTATATCTAGCATCCACTTTGATAGCTAGGCCCATCTGCCTTATCCATTCCCTAATTTATATCTAGCATCGACTTCTCTTGTGATTAGCTTTACTGTTGTAGTTCTTAATAGTCTTCAATGTCTGCTTTCTTCATTGCTAAATTTTCCTCTGCACTTATGTATACCAAGTCCATTTTTTGGCTGAACTACACTTACGTCACCAATAGCACATCTATTATGCACTGTATACTCCTAATCCTACATCATTTTAAATCTTCTTTTAAATATGTTTATATTTTTTGCATCTATATTATGTTAGTTAATTAGACTTTGTAATTTAGTAGTACCTTTATTCTTGTTTCACTGTTATAACTACAGTGGGTATAAAAAGTGTACACACCCCTGTTAAAATACCAGGTTTTTGTGATATACAAAAATGAGACCACAATAAATCACTTCAAGACTTTTCCCACCTTTAATGTGACCTATAACCTGTACAATTCAATTGAAAAACAAATTTGTTAGGGGAAAAAATATAAAAAATAAAAAACATTCAATAAGCTGGTTGCATAAGTGTGCACACCCTTAAACTAATACTTTGTTGAAGCACCTTTTGATTTAATGACATCATTCAGTCTTCTTGGGTAGGAGTCTATCAGCATGGCACATCTTGACTTGGCAATATTTGCCCACACTTCCTTGCAAAAGTGCTCCAAATATGTCAGATTGTGAGAGAATCTCTTGTGCAGAGCCCTCTTCAGGTCACCCCACAGATTTTCTATTGGATATAGGTCTAGACTATGGCTGGGCTATTCCAAAACTTTAATTTTCTTCTGGTGAAGTAATTCTTTTGTTGATTTGGATGTATGCTTGGGGTCATTGTCGTGCTGAAAGGTGAAATTCCTCTTCATCTTCAGCTTTCTGCCTGAAGGTTTTGGGCCAAAATTGACTGGTATTTGGAACTGTTCATAATTCCCTCCACCTTGACTAAAGACCCAGTTCCATCTGAAGAAAAGCAACCCCAAAGCATGATACTGTCACCACCATGCTTCGCCGTGGGGATGGTGTTCTTTTGATGATGCAAAGTGTTGTTTTTGCGCCAAACATACCTTTTGGAATTGTGGCCAAAACGTTCAACCTTTGTCTCATCAGACCATAACACATTTTCCCACATGATTTTGGGAGACTTGATGTATTGTTTTGCAAATTTTAGCTGGGCCTGTATGATTTTCTGTGTAAGGAAAGGCTTCTATCTTGCAGCCCTACCCCATAGTCCATACATATGGAGAATGTGAGAAATTGTTGTCACATGTAGTACACAACCAGTACTTGCCAGAAATTCCCGCAGCTCCTTCAGTGTTGCTGTAGGTCTATTGGCAGCCTTCCTGACCAGTTTTTGTCTTGTCTTTTGATAAATTGTGGAAGGACATCCAGTTCATTGCAACATCACTGTTGTCCCATATTTTCTCCACTTTTTGATGACTGTCTTCACTGTGTTTCATGGTATAGCCAATGCTGTGAAAATATTTTTGTACCCTTCTCTTGACTGATACCTTTCAACAATGAGATCCCTTTGATGCTTTGTAAGCTCTCTGCAAACCATGGCTTTTGTTGTAACAGGCAACTGAGTAAATGTTAGAAAAATCCTACTGGGATAGCTGAACTTTATTTGGGGTTAAGCAGAGTCTTTTTAATTGATGGCAGGTGTGTACCCAAGAATACTGAATGCTGTAATTAAATCAAAAGGTGCTTCAACAAAGTATTAGTTTAAGGGTATGCACACTTATGCAACCAGCTTATTGTACGTTTTTTATTTTTTATATTTTTTCCCTAACAGATTTCTTTGCTTTTCAATTGAATTGAACAGGTTATAGGTCACATTAAAGGTGGGAAATGTTTTGAAATTATTTATTGTGGTCTCATTTTTTATATCAAAAAACCTGGCATTTTAACAGGGGTGTGTACACTTTTTATATCCACTGTATGTACGTAGTCTGACCTGAGCTCGCACATGGTCAGATCTGGTCAGTGCTCTACTCTAGTAAATGAAAATGAATAAATAGGGGTCTTTTTCTTTTCCATGTTGAGCTATGGAGAAGCAGTTCTGAGTTTTGTGCCCACCCTCTGGGGACTCAAAAAAACTGAAATGATCACTTGCAAATCTATGTTGTTTTCTCCTTAGGCACAAGTCCATTCTGCAGAAGATATCTGTTTTACGTTTTCATGTAAACCTCCTTGGCTCTCTTATCAATCTATACATCTAGCTAGCTAACCAGCTAGCCAGCTATGTAAGTATATAACTGCAGCTGCTATATTTATATATGTATCAGATCTAACTCATTTGCTTGAGTTACAAGTGCTTAAGAACTAGTTGCTTATAACTGGATACTCATTTTCTGATTCATCTACACATCCAGAGACTTGACCTAGTCAAATCTGAGCACACTTGAAATCCACAACCACAGTGGTAATAACAAGATATTTTGCATGTAACACATGAGACTTGAGTTATTGCAACTATGTCTCTGGTGCTTCCCCTGGTTTGGGGACCACTACTGTGGTGAGAAGAAGAATGACAGAGTGGGAATCTGGGTCTGGAGTAGAACATTTGTTTTGGACCTTTTTCTTTTAGTCTTTTACTCTGTGTGTAGTAGTGCACATGCACATGATGAGAGCTATTGGCCATGCTAGTATTCCTGATAATTCTTCCAAGAGGTAATCCTTTGAAAGATGAGTGAGAGCTGGGTGATTTCCTTTAGCGTCATCACTTCTGGTTTCTAGTAGTTGGATTCTTAAAGTCTCTTGTATGGATGTAATAACTCCTTATTTAATTGCATTTTCTGGAGAAGGAGGAGCTCAGTGGTGTAATAAGACATGGTGTATGTGTACTACAGTGTCCTCAACGGCCATATTTACAATGCATGTACTGCCTATAATAATTTCCAACACAAAAAAGGCACGTTATTGAGTTATGCAGCAGATAGTTCCACATTTAGACTGGCACCCATAATCTGTTTGATGCCACTAATCCAGCTTCCACAAGGCAATCATGGCAATTTGTTTAAAATTTGAAAGTCATAGAGATAACTGTCTACTGCTGTAGTTGCTTGTGTTCTTTAATTAAAGAAGAATGGTGTAATGACAAAATTACCAGTAAAGTGAAAGAAATATATCTGAGGCTTGGGAACTTTTTCTGAGATATCTGTAATTATCCAGACAAAAAATGTATACCTTCCAAACAGGGAGCTGGGGATTGTGGGTTCAGCTATGATTGCTACTATAATGGTATTTGGGGATGTCTCATTCTGTCAAGTCCACTTTCACTGAATCCCATTTCTGTGAAATTATCTTGCTGAAATCACTTTCAGCAATAGTGAAGAATTCTCTGTTCTCCTCTGTTGTGCAACCTAAAAGTAGGTATATTTAAGTTTGGGGTGAGGTACCCCCTACAATGGGGTATTGGGGGCTTGCTCCTCTGGAGAAAAGTCAATTTACTTTGAGGTTCAACGAAAGTGATTTTTGCAAAGTACTTTTACTGAAATTAGATTCAGCAAAAGTGCTGTAGATTTACTGACATAAATGCTAATATTGTCATGTCATGTCAGTTGACTTCTTGTTTTACAGTGCCTGAACTATGGCTTCATTCTTTTGGAGTGTTTCTCTCAAGTATTTCTGAACATTATTTCATGCATAACCTCTTTTCTGCTGTGCTTCCAAAGGTTTGATAGATACGGAACTGACTGAAACAAAACTGTTTGATCTCATCAGACAGAGAATACCTAAATGTCACTGATTGAGAGCCCAGTGTCTGTTATTCTTAAAGTGTATTAGTTCTGGTTTAAGCACTTGGGCTTCAGGCCAGTTATTTTACATTAAGAAGGTTTGTGGTCTGCACTTTTGTGGGAGAAGAGGCTGGACTCTGCCGTTCTGAGCTGGGAATTTCTGGTTAAAGATTTATAGTGCCTGAATATTTGAACTGTATCTTACTGAAATTGGTACACCTTGTTTGCTGTAGCATAGACTAGATCCAGGCCTGCTGAATCTAGCTTTGTTTATATGCTTGTTTGCTTGTTATTTCCCTGGAATGCTAATTCCACCTAATAGCGGCTTCTCAGCGCTTCTGTGGATCACTAGTGATATCTGCATTGCCTACTGTACTTATTTCCTTGTTTCTCTTGAAAGAAAGTTACTGTTTGTCATTTTTGCATTTAAGTTACCTGTAACACATTGCACTTAAGTTACCTGGCACTTGCTCACTAAAGCAATTATATAAGTCAGCACTAAAAATTAAAAGCACTACACCCTCACTCCCCACTGGCCCTTGTTTTCAATTATTAAGGAATTCCCAATATCATTCTAGCATGTCCAAAGGTCAGTTGTCAATCTCCTCTCCGGTCCAGCTGGTGAATCTGGGAATCTTGAGGCAATGTAACTGCCTCATGTACACAGACAACCCTCTCCTCCTCCCAGCAAATTCCAACACATGTGAGAGATGCAACCATATAGCCAAACTGGAGGCTAAGCTCTCTCAACTCAGTACTGGCATAATCAGTAAGGAGGAGAAGGAAACCACACTCACTACAATTCCAGTCTCACATAGACCTACCACAACAGCAAACCAAACACATAATCACACAAAAACATACTCGGAGGCTCTAAATAAAGATCTGCCTAAGCAGCAGAGTCCTCCAAAGCAGACACCCAAGCAACCACTACCCCAAAACAAAACACGTGCAACACATATCTCACAAAGCCAGTGTGCCAAACAGTCACAGCCCTTAAGACTAAACAACACACCTGATACACTTGTAATAGGTGACTCTATCGTCAGGCACACTGACGTCCCACTCACCAGGCTGAACAAGGTGAGGGTCACGGTGAGCAGCCTGTCGGGTGCTAGGATCCACCACATAACATAAGCACTCAGGTCACTCCAAGGCAAGTACAAATATGACTCAGTCATTGTCCATGCTGGTGTGAATGACCTGAGACGTACCTCCCTGGACTACATGAAAAGAGACATAAAGGAGCTCTCTGAGCATGTAGCCCATGCCGGTATGACCCTGACCTTGAGTAGCATCTTACCCTCACCAAGAATGATGCCATAATATGAAGACAAGATGATCAATTTCAACAATTGGCTTAAGTACTGGTGTCATTCAAAGGGGATCCAATGCCTGTCAGCTTGGGGTGATATGCTTGACAAGCCACGATGCTTCGCTAGGGAAGGCTTGCACCTGTCACCCCTGGGCTTTCAGATATTGGCAAAGGCTCTTGCTACCCCATAGTGCCTTTTTTAGGCAAGGCTCAAAAGACAAACCCACCTCCATAGGTATCACAAGGGATAAGAAACTAAGAGTAATGCTACTCAATGCCAGAAGTCTAAACCTCAAGATGCACGCACTTGAAACTCTCCTTAGCATGGAGAACATCGATATCTGTGCAGTAACAAAAACCTGGTTCAGGGCTCCCGAGAGCACCCCAGCACTACCAGGTTATACCTCATACCATGCTTTTCGGCCCCAAAACTTGGACCGAACCACAAAAGGAGGGGGAGTATCGATATTCATCAAAGATACCCACACCTCCAGGTTGGTGGCAAAGCAAGAAGCATCAGAGACTATCCATGTGCAACTAACAGTGGGTAAAACTGCCTTCTCGTTTATAGCCTGCTACAGACCACCCTCCCAAACCCAGGAACCCCACTCGGCCTTCCTGAGAACACTGGAAAATATGAAGGTCTCTCCAAACACCATTATATTGGGCAACTTCAACTACCCAAACAAAGACTGGGAGCATTACTCTAGCTCCAACACCCTAGCCCAAAGGTTCCTAGAATTTATAAACTCAAATGCTATGGAACAACTTGTTACCACTCCCACAAGAGGGAAAAACATACTGGACCTGATCATCACCAACATGGGGACTCTATGCTCCAGACCAGAAATGTATCCCTCACTGGTAAGATCAGACCATAAACTAATCTCACTGGATATTTACATCCCAACCCCACCCCTTGCCCAGAAAACCACAGTGAAAAACTTCTCTAAAGCAAATTTCACACTCCTCAAAACCGAGGTGGAATCCTTCAAAGCCCCCGGGCCTGTGGAAAATACGGTCAGACCGCAGAATCCTTTATAAACGCATTTTATGAACACCTTCAGGAATGCATGGATCATGCGATCCCAAATAAAACCAAGACCCAATCCTCCAAAGGCAGATGTCCTGTCTGGTAAACCCCAGCCATCAACAGACTATATAATAGAAGGAGGAAGCTACTAAATGATACTAAATGATACAGCAAAATCCCAAAAAGGGAAGGCATAACTACGGGCACTCATAAAATTGTCTAAAGCCAGCTTCAAGAGAAAAATTGCACAGGACACTAAGGATAATCACAAGGCTTTCTTTAGTTATGTTAGGAACCTAGGTGGCAATTCCCAGATATGCTCAGAATTAGTCCAAAATGACAAAAAAATACACTGAACCCACAGACATTGCCAACATCCTAGCTGACAGGTTCAGCGCAAACTTCTCCCCCCCTCCCCACCAAAAGGGCAAATATCTATCCCAGCAGAGTGCTGCCCCCCTGACATCTCAGATGCTCAGGTAAGAGCCGCCCTCTCCAAAGCAAAAAACACAGCATTAATGGGACCAGACGGTGTCCCGGGCTGCGTCCTACATGAACTCCAAGAAGAACTAAACCCAAACATAAAACTACTGTTCAATCTCAGCCTTACTACAGGATATGTGCCCAAAGAGTGGCATACAGCAACAGTGGTCCATCTCCATAAAGGTGGTGCCTCAACGGATCCTGGAAACTATCACCCCATAAGCCTGACTAGCTTGGTCTGCAAAGCTATGGAAAGGATCATCATGGGCCTCATAAATAAAGATATTGGGGACCTACAGACACTGGATCCTACCCAGTTTAGCTTTGTTAAGGGCAGATCCTGCCTCTTAAACCTGGTTGATTTCTTTGAAACAGTCACCAAGGCCATTGACGAGGGGAAGGTGGTCCACACACAGACTACCTGGACCTCGCAAAAGTCTTTGATACAATACCCCACTTGGGCATTATAGATAAGCTCACCAGCTTAAATATAAACCCCTATGTCACTAGATGGATTGCAAACTGGCTCAAGGACAGAACCTACATGGTTAGAATTGCTGGAGCCATGTCAGACTCCAAACTAGTTACAAGTGGTGTCCCACAAGGCTCAGTCCTGGGACCTCTTTTGTTTGGTATATATTTCTCGGAGGTACAGGCCAACACAGAAGGACTGTGGCTGACCAAGTTCGCAGATGACTGCAAACTGGGCGCCATAATCGACTTTCCAGCCGACACAAGCATCCTCCAAAAGGGCCTCATAGAAACAGACAACTGGTGCCAGAGCCATGGCCTCAAGCTAAATGCCAAAAAGTGTACAGTCATCCCCTTTGGCAAAAACAAAGTGCCCACAAATTACCACATAGGTGGTAATTCATTAAGTACAGAAGAAGTAATTAGGGACCTGGGGACCCAAGTTGATAGCAATCTCTCATTTGACAACTACGTGGCTAAAGTGGTTAGAAAAACATTTTATATAGCCCACCTAATCATGAAGGGATTCACATCTAGATCAGGGGAGGTCATCGAGCCTCTTTACTCATCCCTCATCAGGACCATAATTGAGTACAATGCCCCTTTTGGGATGTACCTTACCAGACACCTGCAGTAACTGGAAAGACCCCAAAAGTACCTCACCAAGAGGATCAAAGGGCTCAAACAGATGCCATATGCTGCCCAGTTAAAGAAACTCCAGCTCTACTCAGTGGCATACCGCCTGTTCAGAGGCGATCTGTGCCTGACGTATAAAGCCATGCCCAACCCGGAATTAATGGACATGCTGCACCTCAGAAAATCCAAATCCCATCGAGCTACACGCTCGAGAGACTTGAACCTCAGCACTGAAAAAAATAGGACATGCTGGAGAGACAGATTCATAACCCAGAGGCTCCCTTCACTCTGGAATAAAATCCCAGTCTAGGTTAGGCAGAGTCCCTCATTGACTCTCTTCAAGAAGAATCTTGATGAGTGGATGGGAGATCGCAGGTTTACCCCGGGTATCACTTCTGTTTCACTGCTAGACAGAGGCACAGTATACTAACCTCGAAAAAGGGCATAGCAAAATAAATTTAAAATGGGTGGCGAAAGCCAAACACATTCTGGCTAGTCTTATAAATGCCCTAGGGCAGATAGCCTTGTATGAACCTATGAACCTATGAACCTATGAACAGCAGATTGAGTAATGATATAGTAAGAACTGCTTACTCTGAGTTCAACCCAGCTGTCTTGAAATTCACACTGTCAACATATTGACTTTCCCAGTGTACATTTTTTGTGCTACACATGAGTATAACAGTAGTGGTAATTTCATATGATTTTCTTACTCAATTTTTTTAAATATACACACAGCCTTATTTGTTCTTTACCCTAGAATCATTCATGAATTCTATACTATTTATCTCCATTATGCAAACTCTTAAGTTGCCAGTAATTTCTCACTCTGCTCATTTCAATGGACCTTCTTAAAGGCTGATTAATCCATCCTGAATCTGTGCACAGGACATTGTGCCTCTGATTACTTTTGTCTTCTCATCCAATTTAGCTGATTGAAAATATAGTACTTGTGCCATGGGCATTACAGAAACTTCCACTGTATATTAGTTTTGCACTGGAATCCCCCCGCCATACACACACATACAAACACATGCATGCACATGTGCACACACACATGCATCTGCGCGAGCAAACACACAAATACACACACACACACACACACACACACACACACACACACACACACACACACACACACACACACACATGCATACAAGTGCCTTCATTCTACAGTTTTACCAGTAGTACTCTACATTTCCATAACATCATCTTCTCCACCAGTCACCTTTATGACAGAGTGTCAGATGACTTTCTGAAGTCCACCCATTGCAAATTTATTGAATTCCCTTCTTTACCACAGCTCTAGCCATTGATTTGCATTGTGGTAAAAATCTGAGACATTTATTACTTGAAACAGTACTGTTATTAATATGTCTGGCTATTAAACGTCATGAATACAGAGAGCTTATTTCACACAATTATTTCCATCACTTTTCCAGGGCAAAAAAGTGGGGCTATGGAAGCACATGGTTGTTTCCCTTTATTGTGAATACACCTTTTTGCAATAACACCACTGAAGTTACTATCAAGTTTTCTACTGTACAGTAATTGCAAAAGTCATCCAAGCTCTTTCAGTGGTTCTCTGTGAATCGTAATGCTTGTTCCACATCAGCATCCTGATATAATCTTGGCATTTCTTTGTCATTACATTATCTTTTCAACCATCCTGCTTCTATATTCTTTTTATCTACTGTTAGTTTGTCTTCTTATCCATGAAACAGCAATGAAAATGTCTTAAGTACACTTGCTTTACATTCCTCAAAGTTATTCTCATCTGCTTACAATAGTTCACTTTTGTTGAAGATTGCCTGTTAAACCTAAAGCTGTGGAAAACATTTAGCTAAAACCAGCTCATGTGCTTGATTCTTTTACAAAAGGATTATCTTGACTATCAACACAATCTTACCTCCTTTTTTTGTGCCTGCATATATGCCAGTCTATAAATTTGCACCCATCTCCCCCAAGATTGTGGGTCACATTTTTCTATGAAAAGCTCACCTCGAATTTTAGATTGGCCAAACTGATTACTTCTCGAAGTCATATGATAGTCATCTATTCCCCCACCTTTGTATATTCTTCAACTTCATTAAACTTTAATGGTCCAGTTTACACGTAAGCATTGCTCCTTGCTTTTCTGTTTGCAGATTATATCTGCAGTTCTCTATATAGGAGGCACAACCTCAATCCTTCATATAAGGGACTTCAGATTGCATTCTAACATGCCCAGTGTTATCCCCTGGTGCCTACTTGTCTCCTTCCTTTATTTTGGATTTAAGTGGGCCAAGTATACCTTCACTCCTCTGTGCGTACAACTCAGATTCCCTTAAAGTCTGACTACTATCAGAAACAAGTACAATGCCTCCATTCCCAGAGAGAAGGGGTTCCAGTAAAAAGCTAATAAATCTCATTAAAGCCTGACTGCTATCAGAATCAAGTACAATGCCCCCATTTGTTAAGACCAAAATCTCATTAAAGCCAGACTGCTATCAGAACCAAGTACAATGACTCCATTTGTTAAGACCCAAATCTCATTAAAGGCTGACTGCTATCAGAACCTAGTACAGTGCTTCAATGAAACAACTGAACAACCAGTTTAAAAGCTACAATGTTAGTTGAAATCTTTACACTTGAAAAAGCCCGGTAATACCGGGCGAAAGCGCTTGTGGTGATTCTATTCGTGGAATAAAGTTGTTTGGATTTTATTTCGTCAGTGCATTTTGCATTTTTTCTGAACAATTTCGAAGTTGTATTTTAGCAGCATTTTATCAGGAATTTCTCAGTGAATATTTACTGACGTTGGACTGGTTTTGGTCATTCGCATTTCAGCTTTTTTCGTATTTTAGGTTTTATCGCTTATCTGACTGCTATCAGAACCTAGTACAGTGCCCCCATTTGTAAGACCCAAATCTCATTAAAGCCAGACTGCTATCAGAACCAAGTACAATGACTCCATTTGTTAAGACCCAAATCTCCTTAAAGGCTGACTGCTATCAGAACCTAGTACAGTGCTTCCATTCCTAGGACCAGAATCTCATTAAAACCTGATTATCTGAACATTTATTGATTTCATCTCCATCTGTGTCATTGGAGTTGTTATTTTTTCCTAGTTCACTTCTTAATCTTTGATCTTTCTCATTATTGCAGCCTTTACACTCTCACCCTTTTCTAATGCAGCTTACAAGTTTTCTAGCATCTTACTTGCTCATAACTAGCAGTGCATATACTACTGCCAGCCCCTCGATTCACCCACTAGTACTACCAGGCTAACGTTTTACCTCATCTTCTCATCCGTGTGATGGTCTTCTCCTCTGTGTAACATGTAAAGTACTGAGAACCACTTTAAGTCGCAGCATGACTGGAGTCACATGACAACTGCTGCCATATGAGTAAATTGTACAGCTGCATCTTCTAGACTGGCCCTGTGTGCCTTTGTTAC
Organism: Protopterus annectens; assembly: GCF_019279795.1. NCBI lineage: Eukaryota > Metazoa > Chordata > Ceratodontiformes > Protopteridae > Protopterus > Protopterus annectens. Next base: position 726,651,823 of record NC_056749.1, on the reverse strand, counting down.
AGTACCTTCTTTGTAGGTCTAGTGACAATCCAGATATTGCACAGTTTCAAATTTTGATTGAGTAGCCCTATCGGATTCATCATTTACTGGCCAGCAGAACAGAGCAGAAAAATATCTAAGTTACCAATAATGGTTAAACTAATAGAAAAATATTGAAACCAAAGGAATGGCTTCTGCTGTAGTACTAGTCAAAATTCCAAATATAAACAATAACATTCCTTAAGAGAATGAAGATAGAAAACATGAAATGAAGTGGAAACCAATGAAGTAGCATATGAGCAGAAGGTGGTTCCATGGATGGAAATACAAAATTGGAAAAATTAAAAGAAAAACAAGAAGCAATCACAATGAAATCATGCAGAAAGATCATTGCTCAGAGATTCTAAGCTACCTTCCTTCTAAATTCAGTGTTACAGTTTTTGATTTTACAGCAGTTAAACTTTAAGATTCGGAAAGACTTATTCTCTGTGTAAGTGACTTACTTCAATGTAAGGCCTATCTGTAAAAATGCTTAAACCAGGGGCCAGATTCCAAAAGACCTGCTCGCAGTGTAAGTGACTTACTCTAGTATAATACACTGGAGAAACTAATCACTTACACTGAGAGCAAGTCTTCTGGAATTGGGTCCACTGTTTCTATGGGATGGTTTTAAATAGCGGTGTTGTCATTAAAAAAAAAAAAATCACTGAACTGAGAGATTGCATGTTAGTGGCAAAAGTATTCTTTTCTATATGGTGTTTTGGACATTTTGTCTATAAATTATTTACAAACATGCAGTCCCACCAGGTATATCTAAAATCACCTTTAAAGATAGTAGCAATAAAAATACACACTATGTACCACATGCAATATCCTTCCTTAACCAATTTCTTCCCCATACTAACATATTTATTTCTTCTTGTCTCTGTACCATATTATGAAAAATGACCTTTTTACACTGTCTGTGTCTGCATTAGTCACTTCATCAATAATCCCTTTCTCATGAAAGTTACCCAGATGATTTATTTATCATCGCCTCCTTTCTTTACTCTTCATTTGTCTCAAAATGAAGTTACACCTGCCATTCCTAATGTACTTCCGCACCTCATCATTTTCTTAGCAACTCTGCCCCACCCCTCTTCCTCTCTCCACCATCTATTATGCTTCATTCTGTGCCATATCTGTACTCATCCTCACTTCCTTTGCTCATATTGCACGTAGTCTTAAGTCCTACTTCCTCCCTGTCTCCCACTGCAGGGTTACTACTTTGACCAAAGCTTTCTTCCCTTTTCCACATCAACGTCCTGTACCTATTCTTGCTGCTTCTTTCCCTCCTACCCCTGTCTTATCACAATTTCATCCTTTTCTTTTTCTGTTTATTGTCTACAAATCACAGCTTAGCCCACTTCTCATACCTCATCACTACCTCATTACATCTCTCACTAGCCCTTTTAGCCAATTACTCATATCATCTCTCCTGACTTTCCACAACTCTATAACTTATACTTTCTTGTCATTTTCCATCTCCCATCCCAATATAAATAGAAATCCAACTCTCTTTGCTTTCTTCCAGGTCTATGTCTCCAATCCATACAAAAACACCAACCACTGTTCATAGACTGTCCATGTCTTTCCTCCCATATGACCTCATCAAGATCCATACTCTCCTCATATTCACATAGTGGAATCATATATATTAATAGCCTACCACTCTGTCAATCACCTCCAAGACAAGACAGTATTTTGCCCCATCATCCTACATCCTTAATTATTTTATTATACAACCATGGCAGTAATCACATTTGTAGATAATATCTTGGGCATAATGTTTTTAACCCTGTCACTATTGCCAATGCACCTTCCCATAAATCTCCCTCCCTCCACCTCTCACTTTGCCTTCACTGACAACCCTTCAATGTCCACATTGACTCACTCACCTCCTTCTCCCAAAGCCTTTTTTTTATATCATACCCTACCAATCCTCCCATTCTGAACTTTTAAAAACCTCTGCATGTTTTCTTGTAAAACCTTTCACTATCTGTCTCATACCCCATCTGTGTCTAAATCCTTTCTACCTGCTTCATTGTTGCTCCATTTCCCAATCATCCCCTCCCAGAATCCACACTTTTCTTTCAAATTTTGTAAACTAAAAAAAAACCCTACGCCCTACTATAAATAATGACAAACGTATTCATATTCATTTTGGCACTGGTGAAAAATATAACATTATAAATGAGGATGTATTCAAAGGTGCTAAAAAATATAAAGACACACTCCTGATTTATTCTGGCCATGCATTAACAGATAGTGTGCCTAAGAGAGCTGTGTTGCACTTAATGAAAAAATGCAACCATTTTTTTCATGTTGTGTCTTTAATATAAGTAAACATTTTGGAATGAGTGGGTATCAGAAGATGGGTAGAATATAGCTATGCGGAGTATCTATAATAGAATTGTACATGGGTTATATATTTTTTTTACTTCGAAATTCAGTATGAAAATTAAGGTTTGTAAAACTGGATATGAGCAATAGGACCAATATTGGAAAAACAAGACATTAACCATATTATAGCAAAATGACCAATATATGTTAAATGGAGGGAGGGTTTGTATGCAGCCTTGTTTGGGCCAAAGTATGGAAGAGTAATGATAGAGTACAGAAGGCAAATAGCTGCCCTGCTTTATTGTATTAAAAATAAACCCCCAGATTCAGCAAGCCCTGCATGGCATGCAGGAATAGTGCAGGAGCTCCTGGAGACAAGTTGGCCACAGTGCGATCCAGGAGTAAGCACCAAGGACATGCATGAGTGCTCCTGCACTATTCCTGCATGGGCACAGCTCCTGTATGCAAATTACCCCATTTGCAGGTGAAAACCATGCAAATGAGGTGAATTTGTGATCCAAGAAGCTGTCAGCCGTCCATGCAAGGCTAATGTAGTGTGCAGAAATGTACTCGGTTAGTAACCAAGTACATTTCTGCAAACTACAAAACAGAGCCATGACAGCTCCAAATAAAGGGTGTATGGTATATGTAAAACATGCCAATGGCCAAATATATCACCATTGGAATGGAAAACAGTTGGCAAAAGAAAAATAAACAACTTATTTTTTAGCCGATTTTGGCTGTTTAAACGTAGGGCAGTGGTGCTCAAATGGGATTGGGCCAAAAATATAAAAAAAAAACCTGAAATAAGAATTCTAACCAGAATCACTATTTTGCCATTATACTCAATGGCAGGCAGAATACAACATGGCCAGTGAATAGTGGTTGCTAAGAGGGAAGACTCAGTGTGGGACCTGTAACCATGCATTAGCAGGCAATCCTATGCAAATGAGGGGAATGATACTGAATCCCAGATTTCCCCTCAATGCTAGCCAGCACCCATCCGTGTAAGTGCAGAAACAGCATGGTTCAAGCCTAAGAGTTAGCTGACATCATAGGGATGTGTGTCAGGCATACTGTAAGATTATTGGAACCCTGTGGTTCAGGTTTTCCCTTAGCTTAGCAGAGCTAAGCAAGGGGGTGTGTCTGAGACTGCCTAGCACTCTTTACATTGCCTAAGCAGGTGAACACACCATGCACCGGGTTTTAAAGGAAAAAAAGGAAACCAGGAAATAGCAGCTCAGTGCATATCTGAGTGCTGTGTTTGCATTGTGCACCCCCGGGCTTAAACAGAAAGGCAATGGGAAGGGAAAACAGCAGTAGGAAGGTAATCAAGGAGAACTAGCATACCTGGCAGGTGAAATGTATCAGAATCAGCCAGTTACACAGGCAGCAACCCAGCCCAGAACACTACTATAAACTATGCAAACACCTTTCCCTCTGGTTTTTCCCACATACTCTACACCACCGGTGTATACAAGCGGTGGAGTTTTAACAAACAAAAGCATCAAAATGATAGAGGCTGCAACAGCTATCATACATCAACATGTAAAAGAGGCTGAGGGTGGTGAGGATGAGAATGCTGTTGACCAACCCACAGTGAGGAGATGGAGAAGAGTGCACAGACCCGGGGTAACCTACCAGGGGCTACATGAGCTGGAGATAGTGGAGCACTATAGGATGGAAAGGAACCTCTTACAGCAAATTGTTGAGCTGTGCCGGCCAAGCCTGACACACACAACTAACAGAGGGGAACTCATCCCAGTGGCTACCAAGGTATGTGTAGGCCTAAGAATACTAGCCACAGGTACCTTCCAAAGGCCAACTGGGGCTATCATGGGGATCTCACAGGCATCAGCATCCAGGGTACTCCACCAGTTCCTGGATGCCATGTCAGCACATGTTGGTAAGCACGTATATATTTCCACAACACCTGTGAGGCTTTGGCCAGCAATATGCATCTCTTCCACCAAATAGCAGAATACCCTGAGGTAGTGGGTGCTATAGACTGCACGCACACATATGCATCAAAGCACCACCTGGTGAGCAGGGTAGGGTCTACATCAACCGCAAGGACTTCCCCTCCATCAGCTGCCAGATTGTGTGTGATGCCCAGGGCATTATAATGAATGTGTGTGCTGGCTGCCCTGGAAGCTATCAAGACTCCCACATTTTGCGTCTGACCCAGTTTTATCAGAGATTTGCCAATGGGGACATCCCTTATGATCACCTAGTGGGGGATGCTGGCTATGCATTGGAGCCGTGGCTGATGACACCCATCAGAAATGCACACACACAAAAAACAAGAACTCCATAATGAGGCACACGCACTGGCCACAATCATAATAGAGCATGTGTTTGGGATGCTCAAGTCATGGTTCTGGTGCCTGAACACATCCAGTGGAGCCTTGCAGTACTCAGCAGCTACTTGTACCCAAATTGTCATCGTATGTACCATGCTACACAGTACGATCCTGTGGAAACAGCTGCAGCAGGAACAGCCTGGGGCAGGGCCACACAGACCCCCACCATTGCTAAAGCCTGCACAGGCACAGAGTGACTCGGAGGAGGAACAACCTGAGCCTGCCCCAGTAGGCAGAAGGAGACATGCCCAGGCCTTGACAAAGAGGCAATGCATAGCGCATACACTGACACAGTAGGGATCCAGGGAATGACACCTCTCTCTCTGACTCGCACATACAGTAAAAGGGATGCCAGACATGTCACTACCTGTGCTTAACCATGTATAGGGAGTGTACTATGTGCATCTGACATAGTCAGCTCTCAAGCACTATCCTCAAAACTGGCACAGCCACAAGCTAAGTCACTCTTCCTACCAATTGCCGAGTGGAGTAGTATGTGTTGTTACTTGTATCTATGGTATGGATGTGAGCATGCAAGGGAATCGGGTGGCTGATTGGGATGCCCGCAGATAGTAGACACCTATAGTGGCAGCATGAGATCTGTTACAAATATTGGTGTCACAATAGTAGCCAGTACTTGACAAGGTGATGAAACTAACTGATGGAAATGTGCTGGGCCACAAGTGTGTCCATATGACACACACATGCCAGTCATGGAGGCTCACATACCCAACAGCAGTCTCAGCCAACAGGACAGGCATAGACAAACACAAACTAAGGCTGTGCTAAGGCCTCTGATTGATGGCTATGCGTAACCTCCCCCCAGGCCTACACAGACAGGCTACAACAGGTCAGGCAGTGGGATGTTAGCTCTGAACATTAAGAAGTCAGAAGCTGAAATGTAGGTCAATTAAACCTAAGACCTGTAGTATACTGATATGCCTCTATTCAGCATGATAGGTTAGAATACAGAATGAAATGGAGTACCTGCCATGCCAGTACAGTCATAGCAAATGTGTACAAGTGTCAGGTGTGCCCCCCTAATCCTATGTAGAAATGTAGCAGTCCTGTGTGCCCCCCCAGTCCTATGTAGAAATGTAGTAACAGTCCGGTGTGCCCCCACAGTCCTATGTAGAAATGAAGTAACAGTCTGGTGTGTCCCCCAATCCTATGTAGAAATGTAGTAACAGTCAGGTGTCCCCTCAATCCTATGTAGAAATTTTGTAACAGTCCAGTGTGCCCCCCATCCTATATAGAAATGTAGTAACAGTCAGATGTGCCCCCCACAATCCTGTGTAGAAATGTAGTAACAATCCGGTGTGCCCCCCCAATCCCATGTAGAAATGTAGTAACAGTCCAGTGTGCCCCCAATCCTATGTAGAAATGTTGCAACAGTCCAGTGTGCCCCCCCAATCCTAGGTAGAAATGCAGTAACAGTCTGGTGTGCCCCCCCCAATCCTATGTAGAAATGTAGTAACAGTCAGGTGTGCCCCTCAGTCCTATGTAAAAATGTAGTAACAGTCCAGTGTACCCCCCCAATCCTATGTAGAAATGTAGTAACAGTCAGGTGTGCCCCCCAATCCTATGTAGAACTGTAGTAACAGTCAGGTGTGCCCCCACACAATCCTATGTAGAAATGTAGTAACAGTCAGGTGTGCCCCCCAATCCTATGTAGAAATGTAGTAACAGTCAGGTGTGCCCCCACATACCCATGTAGACACGTAGTAACAGTCAAGTGTGCCCCCCCCCAATCCTATGTAGAAATGTAGTAACAGTCTTGTATGCCCCCCAACCACAATCCGATGCAGAATTGTAGTAAGAGTCAGGTGTGCCCCCCAATCATATGTAGAAATGTAGTAACAGTCAGGTGAGCCCCCCAATCCTATTGTAGACATGTAGTAACAGCAGGTGTGCCCCCCAATCCTATATCATAATGTAGTAACAGTCAGGTGTGTCCCACCAATCCTATTTAGACATGTACTAACAGCAGATGTGCTCCACCCCAATCCTATGTAGAAATGTAGTGACAGTTCAGTGGGCCCCCCACATATCTATGTAGACATGTAGTAACAGTCATGTGTGCCCCCCCACAATCCTATGTAAAAATGTAGTAACAGTCAGGTGAGCCCCCCTGCCCAATCCTATGTAGGATTGTAGTAACAGTCAGGTGTGCCCCCCCAATCCTATGTAGAAATGTAGTAACAGTCAGGTGTGCCCCCCAATCCTATATAGACACGTAGTAACAGCAGGTGTGCCCCCAATCTTATGTAGAAATGTACTAACAGTCAGGCATGCCCCCCCAATCCTATGTAGACACATATTAAATGAAGGTGTGGCTCCTCAATCCTATGTAGAAATGTAGTAACCATAAGGTGTGCCCCCCAGTCTTATGTAGACATATAGTGCACACAGGTGTGCCCCCAAATCCTATGTAGAAATGTAGTAACATGTATTTGTAGGTATAATAATAGTGGAGCACAGATTACCTGAGCTGGCCAAGGTAGCAGGATAGATTGTAGCATGTGTATAATATGCAGGTCTGCGTGTGTTAGCTTGGTGTGTGTTGTATATTGCGTGAGAGTGGTCAGTATGTATGCATGGTGAGGTTTGTCCTGGGGCTATTGCCTAGTACTGCCAATGACAGGGACAGGTTCTCACAACTGCAGTGCCAAACACAGTGGTTCCCAGTATAACACATTCCAGCAGTAAGCCATAGTAAATGTTTAGAAGTAATATGTGTCACCATCTGAAAGATGGACATGGCATAACTGTCGGCCCAGATATACAAGCAGTACACAGGGGTAAGTACCCCAGACAGACAGTGTATAATATATAACTGTCAAATGGACTCGCCCTTGGAATTGTACATACAGGTTTGCAGCACATTATCTGGGCTTGAAGTAGGGAATACCGATGTCATCTTGCCAAACACTGGCAGACCACAAAGGTCATAGGAATGATGTATTGAGAAACAGCTGATGTTCATCAAAAAGCCAGCATAAGTGGAATGCCCCATGCATATCTGTGAGTCAGATGCAAGTAGTGGCCATAGCACACATGCACCCAGCACACCCCACCACCACCCACAGGTACCTCTCTGGGCTTATCCCTGCTGTTGGGAATGAGTACAATATGACCCCCACCTGTACATGGCAATAGAGAAAGAATGCAACATGCAGAGCAGGTGTTCCATGCAGGTGTGTCCCTAGCTGTAAGCAGCACCCTGCCAGTATCCACACCACTGGACCAATACTGACAGAAAGTATTGGCATGAACACCTTGCACTCCTACCCTGTCACCCCAGGGGAATATAGTGTATCACAGTCTGGGACTGTAGGATTGACAGAATGCAATGGCCTGCTACAGCTGGCCTGCATCACTACCAAATGGCCTACAGTCCACTACCAAAGGCCTGTCTCATCTGTACTGCCAATGCATGTTATATCATGGACTCCCAAATAACAGCATAACACAGTCCACAGAAACCAAATGCAAGGCCATGTGGACAAATCACAGTAACATGTCTATCATGTTCTACTGCATGAACTGTGGACTAACACCAAATTACTGCTGTGATGAGGTGATAACTATAGGAAAAATATCAGAGAATGTTCGCTAAATGTATGGAAGAGGATGGAATAATAGAGGGGTGGTGGGAGCATGGAGTGTGTGAAGTCTGAAACTCGGCCGTGTGGACATACTATCCTGACTGCAAACACAAGAATGGGTGGCTACAAACCTGCTCGTAAACCACAATGTGTAGGGTTAATGTTCAGAATTATGACCCCTGCCTCTAGGTAACCTGTGTGAATCTCTACAGCTGTGAGGTATCGCCACAGCAAGCTATGGCCATCCTGTCACAGCGATTTATTTATTTAACATTTGTTAACCGGGAAAGTCCAACTTGGAACGTAGCCAATTTTCAGTGGAGGCCCTGGAAGAAATGCTCCAGATGTGTCTTTGAATGCAGGAGGAAACTGGAGCACCCAGAGGAAACCCACACAAACGCAGGGAAGACATGCAGACTCCACACAGAAGGCACCCCAGCTGAGAATCAAAGTGAGGTGACAGCACTACCACTGCACCACTGCACTGTCCATGGATGTACAAGCATGGGATCCTCTGCCAGCACTGTACCAAAATGCTGAACCATTTACACAGACTCAGCAGCATGTGTCTGCAGCTTCCCCTCCAGAATGTCATGAGTGTGCAAGAATGTGTAGGCTGCTGACCACAATACTGGACACAGCTGCATTAACCCTCTATTCCCCAGGGCATCACTGCAAGCAAATATGTCTACCTGACAGTACTTGATTACATAAAACATCACAGTGTATAACAGTACATATGTCTGAATATCTTTGCTAACACCAGAAGCATGTAGCAGAAGCAGCACAGACACAATTACCTACAGTAACCCACTATCCTTTGCCCATTTTGACGCCATACTGTCAACTGATCTACAGATATCCTACAGAAACAGTTTGCTATCTGTAGGTGTAGAACACAAAAGTTTGCACTGGAGTACAATCTACCTGGGATGGAGATACACATTAAATGCAGGTTATACTGGACATGCTCCCATACTAAAGAAATGAAGCCCATGTATGGCAACAACAGTGGACCATACATATCTGCCAGTCACAGATGTTAATGCATACGCTCCTCAGTATGCATCAGTCATGCTTTGCACACACATTGGATAGGAATACACACATATATCCAAGGACAACACACTATATAAAGATGTGTGGAAGACAGTGACAGTGACAAAGAGCCTCCCATCATGAGGCCTGTCCCACCCAACACACATCCAGTTGGCTAAAAAAACACATGATGTACAAATGCCAAACACTGTAGACATATGCCTCTGGAATCCCTCAGCATTTTAGTGTCTGTGGTGATAGTGCTAACTGTGCAACATGACTGTACAAGGCAGTACTCATCTAGCAGTTCTATACATGTACCTGTGTAATATAAATTTGTGTGTGCCTGAGTGTAATGTGTCTGCCTCTAGATGAATGGATTATGGCCCATGCACACACATTGAACTCCCCATTGCCCTACTATGGCAAGCCTGCTGATGTCCTCACCTTGAAATACTCCTTTGGGGATATAATAGTCCATTAATCTCCATGGCACATTCTTTAACTGTGTAATGCTGTAATGTGATGTATTAGTCGGATAGGAGTTCTAATCCCAGATGTGGCAACTGTGGACATGAGTGTGTGTGTGTGTGTGTGTGTGTGTGTGTGTGTGTGTGTGTGTGTGTGTGTGTGTGTGTGTGTGTCTGTGTAGGGAGCAATGCTTTTTAGGCCAGTCACACTCATTACAATATCAAATGCCCTATTTTGGCATGCCTGCTGATGTAATTAACTTTGAAATACACTTTTGAGGAAGGAGTAGCCCAGTAATCTCTGCGGTGCATCCTATAACTGCGTAATGCTGTAGTGTGATAAACTAGTTAAGTAAGAATTTTATTCCCTGACATGGTAAGTGTGGATGTTTGTGTGTTTGTATGTCTTTGTAGGAAGCAATGATTTTGAGGCCATTCACAGTCACTACAACCTCCAGTGCCTTTATTTGGCAAGCCTGCTGATGCCATTCACTTTGAAATACACCTTTGGGGAAGGAACTGTCTAGTAATCTCCATGGCATGTCTTATAACTGTGTAATGCTGTAGTGTGATAAACTAGTTAATTAGGAGTTCTTTTCCCAGACATGGCAAATGTGAATGTGTGTGTGTGTTTGTTTGTGTGGGGAAGCAATACTTTTGAGGCCATTCAGAGTCACAACAACCTCCAGTGCCATTCTTTGGCAAGCCGGCTGATGTCGTTCACTTTGAAATACACCTTTGAGGTAAGAGTAGCCCAGTAATCTCCATGGCATGTCCTATAATTGCATAATGCTGTAGTATGGTAAGCTAGTTAGGTATGAGTTATATTCTCAGACATGACAAGTGTGGATGTTTATGTGTTTGCCTGTGTAGGGAGCAATGCTTTTGAGGCCATTCACAGTCAACACAATCTCCAGTGCCCTTCTTTGGCAAGTCTGCTGATGTCATTCACTTTGAAATACACCTTTGGGGAAGGAGTAGCTCAGTAATCTTCATGGCACATGATATAACTGCATAATGCTGTAGTGTGACAAGCTAGTTAGGTAGGAAATGTATTCCCAGACATGGCAAGTGTGGATGTTTGTGTGTGTGTATTTATTTGTCTGTGTAGGGAGCAATGCTTTTGAGGCCATTCACAGTCATCACAACCTCCAGTGCCCTTCTTTGGCAAGCCTGCTGATGTCATTCACTTTGAAATACACCTTTGGGGAAGGAGTAGCTCAGTAATCTCCATGACGCATCTTATAACTGCATAATGCTGTCATGTGATAAACTAGTTAGGTAGGAGTTCAGTTCCCAGCCATGACAAGTGTTGATGTTTGTGTGTTTGTTTTTCTGTGTAGAGAGCAAAGCTTTTGAGGCCATTCACTGTCACTACAACCTCCAGTGCCCTTCTTTGGCTAACCTGCTGATGTCATTCACTTTGAAATGCACCTTTGAGGAAGTAGTAGTCCAGTGATCTCTGTGGCACATTCTATAACTGTGTAATGCTGTAGTGTGATAAACTAGTTAGGTAGGAATTCTATTCCCAGACATGGCAAGTGTGGATGTGTGTGCTTGTTTGCCTGTGTAGGGAGCAATGCTTTTGAGGCCATTCACAGTCACTACAACCTCCAAAGCCCTTCTTTGGCAAGCCTGCTGATATCTTGCACTTTGAAAAATATCTTTGGGGAAGAAGTAGCCCATTAATCTCTGTGGCACGTGCTATAACTGCATAATGCTGTAGTGTGATGTACTAGTTAGGTAGAAGTTCTAATTCCAGACATGGCAACTATGACATTTGGTGTGTGTGTGTGAGTGTCTGTGTTTGTCATTCATATCCTGTGTGGTGCTGGGTGTGAGTGTGCAACAACTGGACTCATTGTGGAGTGGGTTTTGCAAATTTCTTATATGGTGGACTTATTATATGTCACAATGTCCACCTTACAAGGATAACAGATGTTGAACAGCAGAGTGGCTGGGGTTGACAATCCATACCCCTACATGTGACATCAAGGTCTGGCAAACAATTTAGGCAACCCTTGTATTACCCAGAGAACACTTTCAACCCATGTCTCATACTCAAAAACATTTGGCAAGGCAACAACTGCTTTGTTGGTAGTTCCCTGCATATTGCCCACAGATAGTAACCATGGTGTGATTGCAGCGGACTTCAGAGGCCATGGCACCCTGTCTCATCACTGCAATATGGACATAATTGCAGACAGTGCTTCTTCACTATGTTCCCCACTGGACACCTGCGAAAACTGTAGTGCCATCAAATGTAACCCACAAAGGACATACCATGCCTTAAACACATGCCCTGTATGGACAGATGCCACTGACACCAGGGAATACCTGTATCATGCTGTCAATGTAGGTGCAGGGTCAACCTGCTGTCCATTGCCAGTTCTCAGCACATGAGGCCAGGAATGACACATCCAATGATAACAATCTGTGTACACAACATGGCCCAGACACCCCAGGTACAATTCCACATGTCACAGAGCATGCATGTGGGACAAGTGCACATCCCAGACACCATCCATGTCATGGACTATAGAACACATACATGGCAAGCATTGCACAGCACTGGCTACCCACAATAGTAACCCAGATGACTGGATGGTGAATAGAATCCTTACCTGTGTGGGCTAATCCAGAAACTACACCCTTGAGCCAAACTGCAGACCATTTACATGTGGCTTGATGCCAAGGTATACCCTTCACCTAGCCTTGTACAGCCTTCTGGCATAGCCAACCACTACACACCTGTGAAGCAATGCACCCATGCATGTCAGTGCTGGCACCCTGTGGCTGTGTGTGTGGAGTATATTGATTTCGACCCCATTCACCATCACTACACCTCCCATTGGCCTGCTGAAGCATGCCGTCTGATGTCAGACACCTTCACATACCCTTTGCCCATATATCATCCTGATAACCCCTGTGGTGCATATGATACCTTGCATATTACTCTATTGTGGCAAACTAGCTGACCCTGCCAACTGTGTTAATGTGTGTGTGAGTCCCTGAGAGAGTGTGGCTGTGTCGATGTTGACACCTGTTTATATGGACAGGCACGTGTACTACACCTACCTTATCGCTCCTATATCATTGTTGCAGATGTCACTCACCATCAGATATACCTTTGGATAGCTCCCTGACATATAAGCTCTGTGGTGCATGCAATAACTGCATTGAAATGTGATAGCAATACATAGTCAGTCAGGGGGTTTGAAACCCCGTACTAGTAAGTGTGTGGCACAAACATGCTTAGGTTTTACTCTTCCACCCACTCCCTGTCTTACTTTGTCTCTGTCTGTCTCTCTCACTCCATCCCGGTGGATGTGGAGAAGTACACCTGCATTGCTTAGGCAACAGCTTGTGTTTTGTAAGTGATGTTCATGGTCAGCTGATGGCCTCTGCATGAATTGCAGTCCCCCTCTAACTGATTGCATGTGGAACAGCTGTGGTAACATTCCTATAGCCAATTGCATGGAAAGACACTTCAATATCTAGGCACATCATGTGGGTGTTGGGCCTTTTCATTCACTGTGAGCAAAACCTCATGGTGTTTGGCAAACAGCATCACAGATGGTATTGGGATTTACCTCTAACAACATACAGTGTGGAGACAGGCCAACAAACAGGAGGGGGATGTGCCAGACATGACTACAGAATGTAAGTGTTGCTCTTCTGCATTTGAAGTAATGTTGGTTTAACAGTGTGCGTGTAGATATGGCTGGTCTACATGATTTCATACCTGTCATGACAGTGTTATGTGTTTGAGGAAACTCCCACCTGTAGGGTTATCTGCAGACTGGGCAGTGTTTGTAGTCTTATGTTAATTGTGTTACTCACAGATCACCTATCTTAGAACTGCAGAAGCATAGTCTGAGGACTGCAGTCAGTATATGGTGACAGCCATGAGAGTTACTGACTTCATATCCTTCATAGGAAATATGTCACAACAAACCCTGTTACAGCAGTAAATGTATGAGGGTATCACAGCAACATGCCAATATTGGCCCAGTGTTTGTG